>NC_063052.1:29209192-29427950 GCF_018812025.1 Megalobrama amblycephala | reverse complement strand
AGACCAGCGCCACCTTGTGGTCAAAAGTTATAACAAAATTGACAAAAATGCTAATAACTTTTTTTTCTAATTGCTCACTGCTGCTGTTGGTCTGATGCTCCCAGCCATGTTGGCTGGCTTCTTGTGTCGTTTTTGTGCTTGGCCCCGTAATTGCTGCTTGCAGCTATATTTAGGGGCCAAGCACCGAAGGTGCGGAGGCACCTATTGTTATTGTTGGCGTTCTTTTTTTTTTTTTTTTTTTATTCTTCTTCTTCTTCTTCTTCTTCTTCTTCCGCTCTTGAAGTCTATGGTAACCCATAGAACCGCTTGCGGGAAAGTTGTGAAATTTGGCACACAGTTAGAGGACAGTCTGACCTTTGTCCACAGCAAATTTGGAGTCTCTAACTCAATCCCTCTAGCGCCACCAGCTGTCCAAAGTTGCACTTATGTTTATGTTAATAACTTTTGAACCGTAAGGGCTAGAAACACAATTCTTTTTCCCTCTTATTCCTTGGCTCAAGACGAATCGAACGCACCCTATGACGTCATTTTCCGTCATGAAAATTTTTCCGCCATTTTGAATTTTCTGAAAAATGTACTTTTTCGAACTCCTCCTAGGCCGTTACTCCGATTTTCACGAAAATTGAACCAGATCATCGTCAGACCATGCCGACAAAAAGTTATGGAATTCAAGTTGATTCCTCTAACCGTTTTCGAAAAACACGCGAACGAATTGTACGTAGTGCTTGCTAAAATAGACATAAGGCTGTATCTCCGCAACGCTTTATCGTATTCAGACCAAACTTGGTACCTGTCATCACAAGCATGACCTGAGGCAACATGCAGCGTTTCGGCGCAGCGCCACCTAGTGGTGCGGAGATATGAAAAATGGCTATTTTTGCTTATAACTTCTGATGGGTTTGTCCAAAAATCATGAATTTGGTCTCGTTGGATTTGGGGCATCATGCCGAGACGAATGATATCCAATTTTCCCACTTCGGCCATTTTGGCCGTCGGCCATTTTGAATTTTGTGCTAAAATGCTGTATTTTACGAACGCATTAGCGTATCATTACGAAACTCGGTATGGGTCATCAGCACAATGCCCTGAAGGAGCCTGAGAAGTTTCGGACCAGCGCCACCTTGTGGTCAGAAGTTATAACAAAATTTTCAAAAATGCTAATAACTTTTGACTGTATTAACCGATTGTAATGAAACTGATCTCTGTTGATTCATTGGGTCATGCCGAGAACACAGATATCAAATTTGCCATAGTCGGCTGAACTTCCTGTCCGCCATATTGTTTATCTTTAAAAACCTACTTTTTCGAACTTCTCCTAGACCGTTGCTCTGATTTTCACCAAAATCGAACCGTATCATCTTCAGACCATGCCGACAAAAAGTTATGGATTTCAAGTTGATACGTCAAACCGTTTTCGTATACCGAAGCAATGAATTTGAGGCATGATGTAAAACACACTCTCTAAGCTGTATCTCTGCACTGCTTTATCATATTCAGACCAAACTTGGTACATGTCTTCACAAGCATGACCTGAGGCATCATGCAGTGTTTCGGAGCAGCGCCACCTACTGGAGTGGAGATATGAAAAATGAATATTTTTGCTTATAACTTCTGATAGGTTTGACCAAAAATCATAAATTTGGTCTTGTTAGATTCGGGGCATCATGTTGAGTCGAATGATATCCAATTTTTCCATATCGTCCATTTTGGCCATCATCCAATTTGAATTTTGTGCTAAAACACTGTATTTACGAACGCATTAGCATATCGATACAAAACTCGGTATGGGTCATCAGCACAATGCCCTGAAGGAGCCTGACAAGTTTCGGACCAGCGCCACCTTGTGGTCAAAAGTTATTATGAAATTTTAAAAAATGTTAATAACGTTTGAATATATTAATCAATTGTAATGAAACTGGTCTCAGTAGATTCCTTGGGTCATACCGAGAACACGGATATCAAATTTGCTATAGTCGGCTGATTTTCCTGTCCACCATATTGTTTTTCTTTAAAAACATACTTTTTCGAACTCCTCCTAGACCGTTGCTCCGATTTCAACCAAAATTGAACCGTATCATCTTCAGACCATGCAGACAAAAAGTTATGGATTTCAAGTCGATTCGTAAAACTGTTTTTGTATACCAGAGCAAAAAATTTGAGGCATGATGCAAAAATGACTCTTGAAGCTGTATCTCTACAGTGCTTTATCATATTCAGACCAAACTTGGTACATGTCATCACAAGCATGACCTGAGGCATCATACAGTGTTTCGGCGCAGTGCCACCTACTGGAGTGGAGATATGAGAAATGGATATTTTTGCTTATAACTTCAGATGGGTTTGACCAAAATTCATAAATTTGGTATGGGTCATCAGGACAATGCCCTGAAGGAGCCTGAGAAGTTTCGGCACAGCGCCACCTTGTGGTCAAAAGTTATAACAAAATTTACAAAAATACTAATAACTTTTGAGTATATTAACCGATTGTAATGAAACTCATCTCAGCAGATTCCTTGGGTCATGTTGAGAACATAGATATCAAATTTACTATAGTCAGCTGAACTTCCTGTCCGCCATATTGTTTTTCTTTTAAAACCTACTTTTTCGAACTCCTCCTACACCGTTGCTCTGATTTTCACCAAAATTAAAATGTATCATCGTCAGACCATGCCGACAAAAAGTTATGGATTTCAAGTCGATACGTAAAACAGTTTTCGTATACCAGAGCAAAGAATTTTAGGCATGATGCAAAAATGACTCTTGAAGCTGTGTCTCTTCAGTGCTTTGACATATTGACACCAAACTTTGCAAGTGTCATTGTCACCTCACTCTGACCATACCACATTAATTTGGTCACAGTGCCACCTATTGGTCGAAAGTGATGAACCAGTAAATCCTCATATTTGATCATTTTTTAAGCTCTTTTGCCTAAAATGATCTTAATAGGTCTTTAATTGCTCACTGTTGCATTTGGTCTGATGCTCACAGCCATGTTGGCTGGCTTCTTGTGGCGTTTTTGTGCTTGGCCCCGTAATTGCTGCTTGCAGCTATATTTAGGGGCCAAGCACCGAAGGTGTGGAGGCACCTATTGTTATTGTTGGCGTTCTTTTTTTTTTTTTTTTTTTTTATTATTATTATTCTTCTTCTTCTTCTTCTTCTTCTTCTTCTTCCGCTCTTGAAGTCTATGGCAGACCATAGAACCGTTTGCGGGAAAGTTATGAAATTTGGCACACAGTTAGAGGACAGTCTGATCTATGTCCATAGCCAATTTGGAGTCTCTAACTCAATCCCTCTAGCGCCACCAGCTGTCCAAAGTTGCACTTATGTTTATGTTAATAACTTTTGAACCGTAAGGGCTAGAAACAAAATTCTTTTTTCCTCTGATTCCTTGGGTCAAGACGAATCGCACCCTATGACGTCATTTTCCGTCATGAAAATTTTTCCGCCATTTTGAATTTTCTGAAAAACTTACTTTTTCGAACTCCTCCTAGGCCGTTACTCCGATTTTCATGAAAATTGAATCAGATCATCTTCAGACCATGCTGACAAAAGTTATGGAATTCAAGTTGATTCCTCAAATCGTTTTCGAAAAACTCACGAACGAATTGTACGTAGTGCTTGCGAAAACAGAAGTAAGGCTGTATCTCCGCAACGCTTTATCGTATTCAGACCAAACTTGGTACATGTCATCACAAGCATGACCTGAGGTACCATGCAGTGTTTCGGCGCAGTGCCACCTACTGGTGCGGAGATATGAAAAATGGGTATTTTTGCTTATAACTTCTGATGGGTTTGTCCAAAAATCATAAATTTGGTCTCGTTGGATTCGGGGAATCATGGCGAGTCGAATGATATCCAATTTTCCCAATTCGGCCATTTTGGCCGTCGGCCATTTTGAATTTTGTGCTAAAATGCTGTATTTTACGAACGCATTAACGTATCTTTACAAAACTTGGTATGGGTCATCAGCACAATGCCCTGAAGGAGCCTGAGAAGTTTCGGCACAGCGCCACCTTGTGGTCAAAAGTTATAATAAAATTTACAAAAATGCTAATAACTTTTGACTGTATTCACCAATTGTAATGAAACTGGTCTCAGTAGATTCCTTGGGTCATGCTGAGAACATAGATATCACATTTGCTATAGTCAGCTAAACTTCCTGTCCGCCATATTGTTTTTCTTCAAAAACCTACTTTTTCGAACTCCTCCTAGACCGTTGCTCCAATTTTCACCAAAATTGAACCGTGTCATCTTCAGACCATGCCGACAAAAAGTTATGGATTTCAAGTCGATAAGTCAAACCGTTTTCGTATACCGGAGCAAAGAATTTGAGATGTGATGCAAAAATTACCCTTGAAGCTGTATCTCTACAATGCTTTGACAATTGCTTTGCTTTGACAATGCTTTGACAATTCACCAATTGTAATGAAACTGGTCTCAGTAGATTCCTTGGGTCATGCTGAGAACATAGATATCACATTTGCTATAGTCAGCTAAACTTCCTGTCCGCCATATTGTTTATCTTTAAAAACCTACTTTTTCGAACTCCTCCTAGGCCGTTACTCCAATTTTCACGAAAATTGAACCAGATCATCTTCAGACCATGCCGACAAAAAGTTATTGAATTCAAGTCGATTCCTCAAACCGTTTTCAAAAAACACGAGTTGAGTCGAATGATACCCAATTTTCCCATATCAGACATTTTGGCTGTCTGCCATTTTGAATTTTGTGCTAAAATGCTGTATTTTACAAACGCATTGGCGTATCTTTACAAAACTTGGTATGGGTCATCAGCACAATGCCCTGAAGGAGTCTAAGACGTTTCGGACCAGCGCCACCTTGTGGTCAAAAGTTATAATGAAATTTACAAAAATGCTAATAACTTTTGTCTATATTAACCGATTGTAATGAAACTGGTCTCAGTAGATTCTGTGGGTCATGCTGAGAACATTGATATCAAATTTGCCATAGTTAGCTGAACTTCCTGTCCGCTGTATAGTTTTTCTTTAAAAACCTACTTTTTCGAACTCCTCCTAGACCGTTGCTCCGATTTTCACCAAAATTGAACCGTATGATCTTCAGACCATGCCGACAGAAAGATATGGATTTGAAGTCGATAAGTCAAACCGTTTTCGTATACCAGAGCAAACAATTTGAGATATTATGCAAAAATGACTCTTGAAGCTGTATCTCTGCAATGCTTTATCATATTCAGACCAAACTTGGTACGTGTCATCACAAGCATGACCTGAGGCATTATACAGTGTTTCGGCGCAGCGCCACCTACTGGAGTGGAGATATGAAAAATGGCTATTTTTGCTTATAACTTCTGATGGGTTTGACCAAAATTCATAAATTTGGTATGGGTCATCAGGATAATGCTCTGAAGGAGCCTGAGAAGGTTCGGACCAGCGCCACCTTGTGGTCAAAAGTTGTAAGAAAATTGACAAAAATGCTAATAACTTTTTTTTCTAATTGCTCACTGCTGCTGTTGGTCTGATGCTCCCAGCCATGTTGGCTGGCTTCTTGTGCCGTTTTTGTGCTTGGCCCCGAAATTGCTGCTTGCAGCTATATTTAGGGCCCGAGCAACGATGGTGTGAGGACCCTATTGGAATTGCTCCGTTTATTATTATTATTATTATTATTGTTATTATTATTAGGGCCCAAGCGAATTAAGCGCGCAGGGCCCTCTTGTTCTTCTAAGGATTATTTATTTATTTATTTATTTAATTTTTTTTTTTTCCATCTTCCGGGGCTTTTTGGGGGCCTTAACATGCTCAAAAACTCTTGAAAATTGGCACACACATTGGAATCCGCGGCCATTAGGACGCCGCAGAGGCTGGTACCCGGGCGTGGCAGGGGGGCTCGACAGCGCCCCCTTGAAAAAAGTCTGAAAATTTGGTCCATATATTAAACATGCTTGCACGTATTAGTATGAAACTCGGTACACATATAGACCTCATCGGGCCGAACAACTTTCGTGCTCTAAGTTAAACGCCACGCCAACAGGAAGTCAGCTATTAAGGGTTGTTTGAAAAACGCATGCTCTGGAATTTGATATACTCCTCCTAGACAATTAATCCGATCGCCACCAAACTCGGTCAGCATGAAGTCAAGACACTGAGGATTAAAAATTGCCAGGGGATTTTTGATATCTCGAACGGTTTGGCCGTGGCGAGGCAACGAATTTATGGCGAGAAAAAGGAAACAGGAAATGTGTTATAACGTCTGCATACATATATTGATCTTTATGAAACTTCAGGAGTGTGTTGGTTGTAGTAGTCTGATCACATGGATGTGACTATTGTGAGTCAAAGTTATAGCGCCACCAACTGGCAGCAGGAAGTGTATCACTTTTTGAAATGCTTTGAGATCACCCTGTTATTTTTACCTGATTTGCTTCAAACTTCATCAGTGTAATGTCAATACACAGCAGATGTAGACCTATGACACGATTTTTGATATTTGAAATATTGTTGCCATGGCAACAGGTCAAACTGTAATAATATTCTTGAGTGTTTTTGAGGCTCTTAACATGCTTCAAATTGCATGAAACTCGACACACACATCAATATTGTCAACCAGTAGACATGGACAAAGCCATAGAAATGGGCGTGGTGGAGGGGCTCAGTAGCGCCACCTTTTGACAAAAGTGGGGGGTTAGTTTTTCCTACAGTCACCAAACTCGGTACACATATTGTTCTCATCAAGCCGGACAATTTTCTAATTTACATTCATTAGCTCCGACCAACAGGAAGTCGGCTATTTTGGTTTGAATGTTAATTTTTTGAAAAAACAAGCTATAAATTTTATACTACTACTCCTACAGGGTTTATCCAATTTATACCAAGCTTTTTTTAACTTGTTGCTAACACATTGAAGTTGTTTAATTGCAAACGGATTTTGGATATCTCAAACGGTTTGGCCGTGGCAACGAATTTATGGCAAGAAAAGGGAAACAAAGTGTTATAACTTCTGCATACATTAATTGATTTTGATGAAACTTCGGCTTAGTCTTCGTTGTACAAGGCTGATCACATGGATGTGACTATTGTGATTCAAAGTCATAGCGCCACCAACTGGAAGCAGAAAATGTGTCACTTTCAGCATACATTGAGATCACCCTCTTATTTTTACCTGATTTGCTTCAGAATTCATCAGAATAATGTTAAAACTTGGCACATGTAATCCTTTGAAAATGGGCAGGGAGGAGGGGCTCTATAGCGGCACCTTGTAGTGCAGTAAATGTGGAGTGAATTTGACATAGTACTTTGATGTTTAACCGTTTTAAATGCCTATTGCCCGCTGTGCACAGTTGCCCTGAAGCCACCGGGGTGGCGGTGCCACCGGGCTTGGGCCCGCCATCGCTGCTCGCAGCTATATTTATTCTTCTTCTTCTTCTTCTTCTTCTTCTTCTTCTTCTTTTCCAAAGTAAATCGCATTTTAGAGGGCCTAAATGTGCTCAAACTCAGGAAACTTTGCACACGCGTCAGAAGTGGTGAAAATTTACGTCTGTTATGGGTTTCGGAATTGGGCGTGGCAAAATGGCTCGATAGCGCCATCTAACGTACAGCCCCGCTCGCTACATAACACTAGGGGTTTGAAATTCGGTACACACATTTATCAGCCCAGTACCTACAAAAAATTCTCTTGGAGCGAAATCCGAAACCAAACAGGAAGTCAGATATTTTGAATTAATTCACCTTTTTTTGCATATTCCAGACGTTGTACTTTAACGAACTCCTCCTAGAGATTTAATCAGATCAATGTCATTTTTGGTCAGTCTAATCTAAAGGCCTTTGTGACGTTAAAATGCGAAGATCTAGAGTTTTCACTGAAGGGCGTGTCCGTGGCAGCCTGACAAAGTTTGATGTTTTTGCCATGAAAAAGGAAGTTGTTGTAACTCAGACAAACAATGTGGGATCTGCCCCAAACTTCACATGCTTTATTAGAGTCCTGACCCGAAGACATCTTCATAACAATATTCAGTTACAGTCATAGCGCCACCTGCAGGCAACAGGAAATGACATGTTTTACACTGTGATTAACTCCTCATGGAGATTTAACCAGATCAACATCATATGTTGTCAGTCTAATCTTAAGACCTTAGCGATGATAAATATCAAAGATCTTGAGTTTTCGGTGAAGGGCGTGTCCGTGGCGGCCTGACAAAGTCTGATGTTTCGCCATGAAAGAGCAAACTGTTGTAACTCAGGCATACTATGTCCGATCTGCTCCAAACTTCACATGTGTGATAAGAGTCCTGGCCTAAAGACATCTATATGATAATATTCAGTTAGTCATAGCGCCACCTGCTGGCAACAGGAAGTGGCATGCTTTATACTGTAATTCACTACCAGATTCACATTTCATCATGCCACGAAGTACCAGACATGCTAGAAACACGTTAAATCATGCAACACTTGGCTGAGTGCTAATGTATGCGATTAACGCCACGAAAGAAACAGGAAGTTGTTGTAACTCAGGCATACAATGTCCGATCTGCTTCAAACTTCACGTGTTCAATGATAGTCCTGGCCTGAAGACATCAACATGGCAAAATTCAGTTACGGTAAAAGCGCCACCTGTTGGCCGCAGGAAGTGTGGCATTTCGAAATGACTTTGACATAATTCTCCTGTATTCACTCTCTTAAATGCATGACGCCCACTGTTCACTGTTTTCCTGAGGCCAACGGGTGGCGGTGAGCCCGGGTGCGAGGGCCCTCTCAACGCTGCTTGCAGCTTTAATTAGGGCCCGAGCACCGATGGTGTGAGGACCCTATTGGAATTGCTCAGCCAAAATTTTGTTCTTCTCCAAAATGAATCACATTTTTGAGGGCCTAAATGTTCTCAAAAACTCATGAAACTTTGCACACGCGTCAAAAGTGGTGAAAATTTACATTTGATATGGGTTTCAGAATTAGGTGTGGCAAAATGGCTCGATAGCGCCACCTACAAAATTTCAATTAAGCGCCCTTCGTGCTACGTTTCACGTACAGTTATGAAATTCGGTAGACACATGTAACAGCCCAATACCTACAAAAAAGCCCCCGGGTGCAAAGTTTGTAAACCCAACAGGAAGTGAGATATTTTTAATTTTCTCTACAAAATGTTGGCAGTTTTTGCCATTTCCACATGTTGTACTTTAACGAACTCCTCCTAGAGCTTTAATCAGATCAACATCATATTTGGTCAGTCTAATCTAAAGGCCTTTGAGATGTTAAATTGCGATGATCTAGAGTTTTCGCTGAAGGGCGTGTTTGTGGCGGCCTGGCAAAGTTCGATGTTTCGCCATGAAACAGGAAGTTGTTGTAACTCGGGCATACAATGTCTGATCTGCCCCAAACTTCACATGTTTTATTAGAGTCCTGACCTGAAGACATCTTCATAACAATATTCAGTTGCAGTCATAGCGCCACCTGGTGGCAACAGGAAATGACATATTTTACACTGTGATTAACTCCTCCTAGAGATTTAATCAGATCAATGTCATTTTTTGTCAGTCTAATCTAAAGGCCTTTGTGACGTTAATTTGCGAAGATCTAGAGTTTTCGCTGAAGGGCGTGCCCGTGGCGGCATGACAAAGTCTGTTGTTCCGCCATGAAAAAGGAAGCCGTTTGTAACTCAGGCATACAATGTCTGATCTGCCCCAAACTTCACATGTGTGATAAGAGTCCTGGCCTGAACATATCTATATGCCAATATTCAGTTAGTCATAGCGCCACCTGCTGGCAACAGGAAATGGCATGCTTTACACTGTAATTCCCTCCCAGAACCACATTTCAATATGCCACAAAGTACCAAACATACTATAAACACGTTAAATCATGCAACACTTGGCTAAGTGCTAATGTATGCGATTAACGCCATGAAACAGGAAGTTGTTGTAACTCAGGCATATGATGTCCGATCTGCTCCAAACTTCACGTGATAACAGTCCTGGTCTGAACACATCTATATCGCAATATTTGGTTATGGTCAAAGTGCCACCTGTTGGCAGCAGGAAGTGTGGCAATTCAAAATGACTTAATGGCATAATTCTCCTGTATTCATTCGCTTACATGCATGTCGACCACTGTTCACTGTTTTCCTAAGGCCAACGGGTGGTGGTGAGCCCGGGTGCGAGGGCCCTTTCATCGCTGCTTGCAGCTTTAATTAGGGCCCGAGCACCGATGGTGTGAGGACCCTATTGGAATTGCTCCGTTTATTATTATTATTATTATTATTATTATTATTATTATTCTCCAAAGTAAATCGCATTTTAGAGGGCCTAAACGTGCTCGAAAACTCATGAAACTTTGCACACGCGTCAGAAGTGGTGAAAATTTACGTCTGTTATGGGTTTCGGAATTGGGCGTGGCTCGCTACATAACACTAGGGGTTTGAAATTCGGTACACACATTTATCAGCCCAATACCTACAAAAAATTCTCTTGGAGCGAAATCCGAAACCAAACAGGAAGTCAGATATTTTGAATTAATTCACCATTTTTTGCATTTTCCAGACGTTGTACTTTAACGAACTCCTCCTAGAGATTTAATCAGATCAATGTCATTTTTGGTCAGTCTAATCTAAAGGCCTTTGTGACGTTAAATTGCGAAGATCTAGAGTTTTCTCCAAAGGGCGTGTCCGTGGCGCCCTGACAAAGTTTGATGTTTTCGCCATGAAAAAGGAAGTTGTTGTAACTCAGACAAACAATGTCGGATCTGCCCCAAACTTCACATGCTTTATTAGAGTCCTGACCTGAAGACATCTTCATAACAATATTCAGTTACAGTCATAGCGCCACCTGCAGGCAACAGGAAATGACATGTTTTACACTGTGATTAACTCCTCCTAGAGATTTAATCAGATCAATGTCATTTTTGGTCCGTCTAATCTAAAGGCCTTTGTGACGTTAAATTGCGAAGATCTAGAGTTTTCACTGAAGGGCGTGTCCGTGGCGGCATGACAAAGTCTGATGTTTCGCCATGAAAAACTCAGACAAACAATGTCCGATCTGCCCCAAACTTCACATGTTTAATTAGAGTCTTGACCTGAAGACATCTTCATGACAATATTCAGTTACAGTTATAGCGCCACCTGGGGACAACAGGAAATGACGTTTTACACTGTGATTAACTCCTCATAGAGATTTAACCAGATCAACATCATATGTTGTCAGTCTAATCTTAAGACGTTAACGATGATAAATATCAAAGATCTTGAGTTTTCGTTGAAGGGCGTGTCCGTGGCGGACTGACAAAATCTGATGTTTCGCCATGAAAGAGGAAGCTGTTGTAACTCAGGCATACTATGTCTGATCTTCCCCAAACTTCACATGAGTGATAAAAGTCCTAGCCTAAAGACATTTATATGACAATTTTCAGTTAGCTATAGCGCCACCTGCTGGCAGCAGGAAGTGTGGCACTTTTACATGATTTTGCCATAATTCTCCTGTATTTACTCGCTTACATGCATGTCGCCCACTGTTCGCTGTTTTCCTGAGGCCAACGGGTGGCGGTGAGCCCGGGTGCGAGGGCCCTTTCATCGCTGCTTGCAGCTTTAATTGACAACATTATATCTATTATACTTCATTTTTCTGAACATATGTACACAGGTTCTGTCTCGCACACAGATGCGCGTGCGAGCCTTTGAAAGTATTTGGCTGCAGAAAGACACATACGGCGTGTGCACTGCTATCTAGTCGACTTTTGTTTTCAAGCTCTCAATTCACTCTCGAATGGGCTGTTGTACTGTACACACACTCTTCGTGCCATCACAAAAATTGGGCTGCATGGGGAAGGTGAGTGCAGACGTCTATGGACCCTCCTGGTGACGAAAATTACGCAATGCGGACGGTGCGCGGATGCCCGAAATACGTTTTGGGGTTAAGCCCAGACCAGTAATAGCAGACCCCCAGTCCGCCCGGGCCCATATACACATGCATACCCTGCATACTCTGACACTATGCCACTGCTGTAGTAGCGCATCTGCTTTGTTTATGGGGTAACCGCTGCATTTCAGCTGTTCCATCAGCGCCCTCTGCTGTCAGAGAGTGAAAGTACACTTTTTTGCTTTTTATTCAGCGCGTCTCCTTCACTTGTCCCACCATGAGCTTCTCAGTTACCTTGGTTTGTTTACATCAGTGCGCATGCTTCTTTGACGCCGCATACAGTGGTGTTGTGCATTTTACACAGTTGATGGGGAAGGCATTCGTAAAATGTAATATAAAAATTTGAATAATTCATAATAAATAATTATTCTCTGTATTTTTAACTGCCCACGATAACAATATAGTGCATATTCATTATCGTGATATATCATATTACCAAATATCGGCACATGTCTAGTTACTGCATTCCCCAAAAAGTCTGCAAATTCACTCAAAAAAGCATTATTAAACTGTGGGGGTCGATAAACAACAGCACACAATACTGGATTTGCCATGTCTGTTAGAGATATTTGGACCTCAAAACTCTTGTAGACATCAGTCGGGATAATGCGGCCATGAAAAGAGTTTTTAAAAACAACGGCCAATCCTCTCCCATGACCAGAGGATCGCGAAGAGTTAAAAAATTAGCAGTTTTGAGGAACAACTTCAGAAAAAGGACTTTAGTCCAAGTTTCCGTCATAAACAGAAAATCCAGATTCTGCAATGTGTGAGTGGGTGTGTCTATATCACACTCTTGATGTTTTAGTGTCATCCCTTCACTGCTGTGTACTTTTTTCAGCATTGTGGTTGATTTGTAGATTGTACACACAAAAATTATCTGAATTCTTGTCTTTTTGTCGATTTCCCATTAATTTCCTATGGTCTGTAATTTTTGACCGAATACCACAAGTGTGACTTTTTTTTTTTACGACCACTTAGCCTGACGAGTCTTGCCCTCAATTTTTTTTTGTGTGTGTTCACATTCCCAATGCCATAAAAGTCACCAAGTTTCGTACCATTCTGATGAAGCTGTGTTTTTTAAAAATTCAAAACAGAAAATTATTCTGTCAAAAGTGACCAAAGAGGACCAGAGAGTAGATCACGTGCAAAACTTGCCACTCCCATTGGCACATTTGTGGAATTGCGCTCTCACGCTAATTGACCCTTCGCAGGGAGTTTGATTGACAGGCGATCTAACCAATCATAATGCTGAAGCCGCCATTATGTCCAACAAAGCGGTCAGGGGAGTTAGTAGATTAAAGGATTAGTCCACTTTTAAATAAAATTTTCCTGATAATTTACTCACCCCCATGTCATCCAAGATGTTCATGTTTTTCTTTCGTCAGTTGAAAAGAAATTAATTATCCTTAATTATTAAATGTAATTAAGATCCAGAGTGCTGGATCTTAATTAATGTGACACTGTGACACTGCCTCGATTGTGCAAGAGACAAATTACATGTGCAGTGTGAAGCCTGTGTATAGTGCGGACGGATGCAATGTGGTGATGTGAAGCCAATTTGCGAAGTTTGAGAGGGAAAGAGAGAGCTTGCGCAGATCCACTCATGCTGTTTGTGAAATTACGTCTCACAGAAAGTTTTCAAATTACGTTGCAAGTTATTTAATAAAGAAATATGAATTGGATCTCACCTTCAGAATTATAATTGTTTTACCCGCGCTGGACAGAGATTGAGACGGCACCGCTGTATGTCATTTGCTCTCACTTCAGCCGTGTGTCTTTTTGCATTGTCAGCATGAGATCGGGTTTATGAGATCGCCAAATTAAGAGGCTACTGATCCAATCATTAGAAGTGATTGTCGGCCGATAGCGATCGGTAGTCAATCAAATGGAGCACCCATACACGCCAGAGGCAACAGTTTTCATAAGTAATAAAAATGACTAGTTAAAAACTTACACCTGCTTGTCTTAGTCACAGAGACAAGAACATTACTGATAGGATCAAAAGACAGACTTGCAAAGTGTGCTAAAAAGGAGGCTGTGAGCGCAGCTGTATACATGCATACCACCCTGGTTGACCTCTGTTGCTTCACAGAGCTTGTGAGAAGCAAACAGATAGCGTGATAATATAGCATACTGTTGTAACGATGTAGCGGTTCGTACAGTTATTAATCAATTTATGGATGAAATATGAATATAATAATTCATAAATTGATTATGAATAAATTATGATTCATATATCGACCCAACGGGGAATTAAACATATATTGTGAATTGATTACAACGAATTATAATCAATTACATATATGATTAGTTCTGGTTTAATAATTATCTAGAGAAACTGTTCGTTTGTCCAGCAAACTAAGTCCCTCACAGAATATTATAAACAGAGTTATTTTCTGGCCATGAAAATAACTAATCCTCTTCTAGCATAAAGCGATCGAAAAACGTTAAAGTGACTTGGGTTTTCAGCTGAAAGAACAAACAGAACAATCGAGCATGAATAACGTTTTAATATATGCAAACTACGAATACAGAGGTTATACATCTAAATATACAAGAAAATACACACCTATGTACAAGAATAGAAGTAGAGAAGGAAAGAGAGAAGGCAAGTAGCAAACTCACAACCAGTCCTTGAGCCAGCACGGAAATCAGTTTCATCATCTAAGATTGAGAAACGGCAGTATACTTGCATTGGTTGCGTGTGTCGAATTTCAGGTTAGCGCTGGTGCAGTTCGTTGGCTTCCTCCGTTCAGCGGGAAGGTTTGAACTGAGGACGAGAGTGAGTTTCGCTGGAAGATGGCGATCCCGAAGCTGAGCGCGGGCAGCGCGATGGCAGCGCGTGGTCACCGGAGAGGTCCGGGAAAAACGTGCACGAGATGCTCGTGAGACAATCGGGAGAGACAACCAAGAGATTGTGCGTCTTTGCTTTTATGACAGATAAGCCGACACACCTCCTTGAGGTGGGGTAGCCAATAACATGGGTGCAAAGTTGGCGGGAAAGCTTTCCCTTTGTTTTTGTCTTGCAAACTCATTTGCATGATTTACAAGGTTGGATTAGTGTTCATTTTCCTTCGAAGTACTATTAAAAATAGTACAATGCATTTGTCAGCAGTGTGACATACATTATGGAATAAATCAGATGAACAGCTTTCAAAAGAATCTAGACTTGACATATAAACGAAACATGTAGAAGAAGTTATGGTTTACAGACAAAATTACATTAATAGGAATGAAACTAGAATGGCTACAGTCATTTAAACTCTAAAATCTAAACACTAGGAAGCATATATGCACTTAAAATATAGCGGGTACACTTTGGCACAGTCATATCTTGAGAATAACTGTACATACCATCTCTAGGCATGTTTGTATATGTGTGTGTGTCTGTGTGTGTGTGTGGGGTGTGTGTGTGGAATTTGTCTGGTCAGTCTCTGGCGCTGAGTTTCTTGCCCACAACCGGGGGTTGATCCTTTGATGTTCCAAAAGCTAGGAAATTGGGTCCACTGTCTTACCTCGCCCAGGCCACAAAGATGTCAAATGGGCTCATCTTTGCAGACTGGTCGGAGCCGACTTAGTGATTAACGAACACAGTTCATCAGGTTAAAAGCATTCTGAAAACTCCAAAGTTTATTGATTGTCCTGATACATGTGCATATGCTACAGACCCCCCTTCGGCCAACAAAGTCCCTGTGCGGACTTCGTTGGACGGTAACCAAGTTCGATGGCACATGGATCCGGATGGTCACGCAGCAGGTGGTTCCTACTCGTCCTTGAGGAGGGGCAGATAGGCACCTGTCCATGGACTCTTGCATCCCTTTGATCCCTTGGGATAGGATGAAGGCCAGACCCAGGGCGAGTGCATACTTGATTGCCATGGAGAAGCAACGGACTGTGTTGGCAGCGGTCCAAGCGTGGGCTCTAGGTGAGCTGGTCAGGACAGGCAGTCGTGAAAGTGCTTGGCGGGCTGCATCGATGGGAGTACTGTCACTTAGCTGGGACCCCCCTTTGTCAATCCTCAGTTCCAGTCCTGGATCTAAGGTGTGATGGTGATTCCTGGAGGAGGATGGGATTTCCAGTTCTGACTGGTCCTCTTTGCTTGAGAGACAGTACACTGCCAGATGGCTGCGGTGAAGGATGGAACCCAGGGGTACCTGGATCCACTTACTTGGATTGGGCAGGCTGACACGAGTGGCGGTGTTGTGCTGATGGTAGGTTAGGGTGGCAGCATGAGTGGGGGTGTGGACGAGCAGTGTCCCGATGACTTGGGTGCGAAGCTTGGCCTTGGCAGGGCAGCGTGTGTTGCTGGTCATGGGCTGCAACCGGCCCCTTCCTTCAGTGTGGTTTCTGAGGAAGAGCTGGTTAGGGGAGAAGTACGGAAAGTCTTTGGTGAAACTACGCCTGCAAAAGTGGGGAGCCAGGCACAGCCGTGGGTTGCTGTTGTGGTAGGCTACCACATCTGAGGTGTGTTTCTCGGCAGGGGTGTTACATTGCCACCACCTGACATTGACCATGTCTTTGGGTCTGCCAGTAGCAAAGTCCAGCACAGTTTGTGTGGGATACTGAGGAATCCTATTCATAGCCACTCTGTCCATAGAGAAGCTAACTTCTCGCAGCAGGTCTGTCAACAAAGCTATAACCAGCTGATTCTGGGCAAAGTCATTCTGGAGGACTGTAAACAGTTGCTTCCTTGAGTTAGCCGTTTGGATCAGCAGGAAACTGTGAGTATAGAGAACCACCACAATACCTTTCCGGGATTTGCAGGTGGTTTGCAGGGTTTGGCTCTGTGTTGCGAGTTGTTCTCTCAGCTGTAGGCGGAGCTTGTTGCGATGCTGATGGGTGGAGTAGGCTGTGATGAGACTCGAGTCTCCTGGTTGGTACAGGTGCAGTGGCACCTGCCGTGCCATCAGTAGTTCCGTGGGGAACACCTGAGTTGACTCCTGTATGGTGTCTGTGATGGCCATGAGCATCAGAGGAGGTTTTACAGTCCAGTCTTTCTGGTCGACTGACCGTGGAAACGTGACTCCTCTGCGTTGCAGTGGAGCTCTGTGCTTTGGGTTTACAGTTTGGACTTGACAGCAAACCTGACATTCTCTGACATACTCTGCCACATCTTCCTGCATGCTGGGCCAGTACGCCACTTGTTTCAAAGTCTCATAAATAGTTCTGGTGCCCTGGTGTTTGGCACATGGTGTGTCGTGGGTGTATATCCGTTCACCCCCCTTTTGGCCCTGTGGCAGTACAAGCTTTGGGGCTGTGAGGACATCAGGGACATACATTAGAAAGTTTACTCCCACACGTAGCATGTGGTTGGTCTTATGTAGTCGTTTGTGGCCAGGGGCCGTCGTGGGACCAGATGCCGTGAACGGGAGGTTGGAGGGGTATGAGTGGTGGTGCAAAACATTTCGCCTGGAAGTGTTGGCAAGTTTGGTTGTTAGTGGCAGTGGCAGTAAGGCGGGAAATGTTGCAGGAACAGTCCGCTGGCCGCGGGTTGTTGTTGCCACACTAAGGGTGGGTGAATGGGGTGGGTGTGACCATAGCTTGTTATGCAGGGTGCCAGTCTTGGCAAGGGCATTAGTTTGGTCGTTCACGCCTTTGCCACACAATGGTTGCTTTAAGCGTCTTTTCACCTTTTCCCCGTAAGTGATCGTGTCGTGTGTTTGGGTGATGTCATCACGTGTTTGGAACATGTGTTGATGTTTCACCGGCATGTTGTGTTTAGTTTTGGAACCAGTCTGTTTCCAGCTCGGAAGATGGCATGTGAAACCACGGCTGGCATAGTGTGAGTCTGTGCACATGAGTTCTCTGATGTTATGGACAGAGGAGACTTGAAGGATTATGAGGGTAGCTGCTGCTTCACCATACTGACATGACTGGGGACCCCATCTGCTGTTCTTTCGGTGGCAGGGTTGGTTGTTTAACCATCGTACCCCTGCACTTGCCTGTAGGATGCCCTCATGGATGTCGAATTGTCCATCGACGTAGGCTGTGGGTATTCTTTGGCACGCATTCTCTTTGAGGTACCTGTGACAGGTTGGTTGCTGTTGTTGGGGTACCTTTATCTTAAGTGTCAACGCTGGTGTGCTGTTATAGCAGTTTTGGCAGGCAGCTGAATCTCCGCTCCGTGCAGACTTGTGCTTTCTGGCACGACGTGGCAGTGGCACTTGCTGGTTTGACATCCTGAAGTCAATGGTGGGTTGCCACTTGTTGTCTGGTTTGACAATGGACCAGATGGGGACTGAATAGGTGCTGTTGCATGGGCAGATAACACCTTTTCCTTCTGTTGAATGAACAAACTCCCGCACTGGTTCATGTGGGGCGATGTGACCTTTGTACTGCCTGATGAAGGTGGCAGGAGCATTTGGGTGCGTTGCACCCTGCACTGTGTGAAGTTTAGTGAGACCACAGCATAAAAAGTCTTTGTCAAATGTCCCTCTGAATTTGTTCAAGACGTTTCTGAGTCTTTGACAGTCTGCGTCATTCTTTAGGGCACTTGCATCTTTCTGGATCTGTTGGCGTTTAGGCTCAAACCTTGGGAATGGCTCTGTTGTTGTGGTGTTAGCTGTCAGGTTGGCTGTCAGAGGTGCAGCGCCTTTTTGAGTTTCACAGGCAGGCTGGTCAGAGACTGTGGGTACTGCAAGGTGTTTGTCCTCCATCAGCTCCGTTCTGCGCACCTGTGTTGTGGGTACCAGTTTGATGGGAGTGATGGAGATGCTCTTGAAGGATGCCGTGAAACTTGTGTTGCTTAAGCTTCCTTCTGGGGCCATGGCAGCTGGTATTAAGTTAATGACTGTTAACCTGAGTTCAAAGTCATAGGGGCCGTGGTCCATTATCCATTCTAGATGGTAGGCTTTGGGAATGCTGATGTCTGTGACCATGCATTCGTTGAGCCAACCGTGGACTACATAGGATGACACTTCAGTTAGGGGTGTGGCTTTTAGAGTGAGTCCAAGTTCCACGCCTTCAGGTGAAAGTGTGAAGGATGCTGGCATGTGGCTTAGGGTTTGACCACATTGCCTGTTGAGCCAAACAGCACCCCCTTTGGTGTAAGGTGGTACTACAGTTTCCTGTGTGTGGAGCCAAACAGCACCCCCTTTGGTGTAAGGTGGTACTACAGTTTCCTGTATGTGGATCAGGATGCAGACCTCTTGGGTGGTCTGGCCTGACAGGAAGTTGGCAGTGTTGACAGGAACAACAGGAAGCTGTACAGTCATTGGGGCCCACAACAACTCATTTGCACGGTCCGTGTGAGCATTAGAGTGCATCAGGAGGTCTGGAAGGACCAGGAAGTGATGGGTTGAATGCCGGTGGTTCCATTTGAAGTTCAAAACACAGATGTACTTGACAGTCATCATGGTTGGCAGACGAAAGTCTAGTGGAAAGTGTGTTTGCTTGTTGACAAATGGGAGGTCCGGTGTCCCTTCACTGAGAGCACTTAACAGCGTGTGGCTGAAGGCTGAGTTGTCTGCCCACAGTGTGAGAATAATATCTGTTGTAGTTACATCATTCAGCTGTGAGTCTGTCGTGGCCTTGGAGCAGAGGGAGTTACAGTCTATGGTGAGTTGAAGTACGCCGGGTAGCGAACTTGAACTGTGCTCTGAGACGGGGTTCCCGCGGTTAGCTGGGAGATTTCCTGCGACCTCTGTGACCTGACCGTCTGGCTCAGGTGGTCTGGGTGACTGGGAAGGCAGAAGTTCACACACTTGAGCCCAGATTTTCAGCGGTCTGGCATTCAATAAGGGCTCAAAACAGTCTAGCAGGTCTTTGTGGGTGAAACAGAGAAACGTGTCCATTTGCGCTACGCACACAGGAGGTACCAGGCTCACTCGACCAATGGTGTGGTGCGTGGGAGCTGTGTGTTCAAGATGGACCTCATTTGGACTGTGCGACTGCACATTCAGCTCACATCTTTGTGACTTGAGAGTCTGATTTTGTCTTTCAGCTTCATTTCTCAGTCTTTCAAAAAGGTAAGGACAGGTTTCTGGGCAGTGATCGGAGCCTGGATAACTGGTTGGATTTTCTACAGTCCCTTTAGACGCAGTTCTCTGCTTGGCTTGAGCTTCGTTGACCAAGTCTCGCAGCTGCTGAATAGACATGCTGCGTGAGCAGGCCAAGGCTGCCAGATGATCACTCACCGCAGGGTGCAGCTCTCGGAGAAGCAGAGTGTTGAAGATGAAATCTTCCTCCATTGCTGGCTGACCACGTGCTCTGAAGTAGGCCATTTGCAGTCGGCTGTAGCAAGTGTATGGGTTTTTCAGTCTGCCCCGTTTTAGGTCCATGGCAGCAGGGAGCCCTTGATCTGATGCAGGGTCAGAAAGCTTTTGGATCAGAGCCTGTCGCAGGTGCTGGCAGTTGGATGTGACAGCTCCCGGCAAAGTTTCTTGGCCGCTGGACGTTTTGGGCAGTGGACTTTTAACCCCATTTGGAATTAGGGCTTCTTGACTGGTTAGGGGAAACTCTGTGATGTGTGTTTCCCCTCCCATGCCACTTTTCAGTTCTCTGTAACCAGTGTCAAGTTCATTCACATAGTCTCTTTGTTGTTTCGGAGCCATAACTCCTTTCTGGGCCTGTTTGAGATGATTTTCACAGGTCAGGGATTTGGTGTGTCTGTCTTTCGGCTTAGTCTCTGCTTTGGCTAGGGGAGCTTCGCTGTGTTGGAGTTTTTCAGTCAGTTCTCTACGCTCCACCTCCAGGTGGAGCTCTGCAAGGGCTTTTTGAAGTCTTTGCAGCTCCTCCTGTAGCTCAGGTTTGGATTCATCCGCTGTCCAACGCTGGTCCTGGGTCTCGACGAGTCGCTGATCGTGGTGACGATGAATCTGGGCCTGATTCCTCCGAGGCATCCTCCGCCTGGAGCTTGAGGTTGTGGGCGATGGCTTTGGATGACTTTCGCCCATTCTTTGTAGCTCGGCGTCGGATCCGTGGGACCATCAGTCGATTTCAGGTTGTCGTCCAGCTGCTCGTTGCTTAGGGTGCTGGGGATTCACAGCGTCGTTAGGGCAGGAACGTGCTGGTCAAGGGAGCCCAACCAGGTCTTGAGTCGGTCCCCGTGGGTGCTGGGGCTGGCTGCTCTGAACACGTTAGCTTGCTGTTGGCGAGAGAAAGACAGCACAAACAGAACCAATGCAAGCACGCGCAGAACTAACGACTTATAATAATGCATCATTATATAATTCTTTGGTTTAGTTCCAGTTAACTGGTGCAGACAGTTAGTGGAATGTAGGCTAGACACTTAATTGTCGAATAGCCAAAAGGACCACGCGGGTCAATTTGTGTGGGTGAGTGCCGGATTTAAACAAAGAATTTGACAGGCGGTAGCCCTAAGAGTCCTTTGATGACTCTCGCTGCTCGGTCGTCTATCTATTACTCAGTTTTCCGTGATGGCTCTCACAGGCTCTGCTTTTACATTGAACTGAAAGAAACAAACACAGTAGAAAAGCAAAACAGAACAGGGTGGATGCAATTAAATGAGAAATAGAGCAGTAACAAATAGAAAGGAATAAAAATAAAACAGAAGGGCTAGAGGGGAGAAGTGAAACTTAAACTTCCTATTCCAGCTGGGTTTATGACGGTGTCAGGCGAGTGCACTGTTGCGTCATAAAACCTAGAGGGATGGTATGGCTCAAGAGTACAAGGGTTGGCCCGCACCTGAATAATCGAAAGAATATGTAATATTCTGTGGCTTTCAATTAGGTGAAGTGACTGTATGTCACTAATTTAGGCCTGGGTGAATTGTGGGTGCTCAGACAAGAACTCAATGGCAGGCAACCTTTCCTCGACGTTCAAACACTCCACTGCGGTGTCCGTGGTCACCTGTCCCCTTTGTAACACGGTGCAACCTCTCAAACAGGGAACATCAGCACAATTGCGCACTTCGGCAAGGTATTTGCGCCAACGGCCCGAGTGACCAGTCAAAATTGAGTTTTCCCTGAACCCAGAGTCTGTCCCCTTTACGGGCAGTTACTCCAAACGGGCGGTTCTGTCGTGCAGAAGCCTGAGCAGGGAAATTAAACAAAATTGCCGTTTGTTGTCACTTTGGGTCTCGTTGCCTCCCTGTACCTGATACACAACTCGCCGATGTCCTTGCGTGTTGCCCGTGATACGAGGTCAGAACGTGTCCACGATTCACACACGGTTAGTGTAAGACACGCTAGGCTAGGCAGTTCCACTCACTGGAACTCACTGGAGCAACCGTCAGCTCACCACAGGGCGCTAAAGGGGCCTTATCTGCAAGTGCACAAACAGTCAGGTAAACACGACTTAATTGTAAATTTAAATCTCAATTTAAATCTTGTTTAAATAGAATTTAAATAATTAAGTGTGTATGACGAAAGAAAATGAGCCTAAAATGACAGTCAGAATGAACTAGTTAAACTAGAACTGAAATGAGCAAAAGGGGGTAAAGAGAAAAACAAAATAGTTCAGATGCACTTGATTCGAGTTTGCATTAAACGAGTGCGCAGAGTAGCAGAATGGGAAAAGAGAAAGCAACGAGGATAACTCAGATGCACTTGATTCAAATTTGAATGGAAATCTTGTTCAATTAAATTTAAATGAGTGCATAGAATAACAGAACGGGAAAAAGAAAGGAGAAAGCCTTCCCTATTTGTAAGTTTCCTTGAAGAGAATTGCTTCTTTTATGAGCAAAATGCCAACTGATTGACACTACTTAATTTTAAAATTCAATTAAATGTTATTTAATTAAATTTAAAATAAGTGTATGAAATAAGGGAGGCTTGGGTGTGCGTGAATGTTATTACTTAGCCAATAACAGAACAGGACACAGGGCTAAGAGTGAATAAAATAAAACATTAAGTAATAAAAGGGAATGAACTTTCCAAAGTAAAACTAAAGAAATAACTTGAGAGAAAGAGAGAGAAAAGACAAAAAGGGAATAGATGAAATAAAACAAAGTAGAATAAAAATAAAATAAATAAACTAAACTAAAATAAAATAGAGTAGATCTGTGAATACAGGAAAAGAATGCAAGGGAAAAGAGAATTGACTTATCTGGCAGTGTCCACCAGGGGGCGCACTCTCAGAAAGTGACTTCTCTTGTTGGAAGGGAAAGTTAATTTAAATTAAAAATTTAAACGTGTTTAAATTAAATTTAAATCAGTAAAACCACATTCCAATAACGATTGGAAAGCATAACCACCAAAAGCAAATTACTTTTACAACTCCCCGCAGTATAGAGAAGCAAAGATAATTTGGATATAATTTCAGTTCAAAGTATGGAGCGGCTTTAACTCAGAACGTCCACGCGGTGGCGTCAATGAGTCCACACAACCAATAAGTAGGGAGGGGTGCTACACTGAGCAGACTGCCCTCTGGCGTCGGGTCAGAGTTACTGCATCCCCTTTCTTTAATTCGTGATATAAACACAAGCGCTCGTTGGGTTCTGACCCTTACGCTGTTTTAACTGCACGGTCACGATTGCAACTAGAACCTCAGCGGATTCTTTCATAAATATATATGTACCGTTTTACTCACGGGTACACAACTCTGGGAATCAGTCCCTTTGGTGCAAACTTTAATGCACGCGAATATGTAACTTTTGCGGGGTTCGCCGCTGTTACAGTTCACGCTGGATCAGGCGTGAATGGCTCCACAATTTTACACACCAATCGATGAACTGCTCTCCGATTAGATTTGTAAGGGGGGTCATGTGGTTTGGGTAGCTAGGCCAAACGACGCAACCCAGGAGCAAACCGGCTATTGTGAATTTTTGGACGACACAAACGATTCAGATTTAATAGCGGGTAAATATAAAGGCCTTTCAAGAGATTTAGTGGGAATCTTGCCGCACGATCTCAAAACACGCTGAATACGACTCAACTCGTTTATTCAAGCGGAAATTAATATTAGCTGTATTGCAGAAAATTTGTCGCCTTTTCGCATACAAGTCTGAATATTAATGGACTGCAGTTTATTTCACGGTTTAACGACTGACTACTGTGTACACAATAGCAGCTTGTTAACGTTCCTTCAAAGTGAAAATGCGTACATCTCACTGATCAAAGCGCGCATACACACATCAAAATCACACAAAATTATTCTGGATTGCTCATACACAAAAACAAGTTTAAAACGTTGCTCGCGAATCCTCCACCAAATAATATATGTAACGAATGTAGCGGTTCGTACAGTTATTAATCAATTTATGGATGAAATATGAATATAATAATTCATAAATTGGTTATGAATAAATTATGATTCATATATCGAACCCAACGGGGAATTAAACATATATTGTGAATCAATTACAACGAATTATAATCAATTACATATATGATTAGTTCTGGTTTAATAATTATTTAGAGAAACTGTTCGTTTGTCCAGCAAACTAAGTCCCTCACAGAATATTATAAACAGAGTTATTTCCTATGGCCATGAAAATAACTTCCTCTTCTAGCATAAAGTAGCGATCGAATCGAAACGTTAAAGTGACTTGGGTTTTCAGCTGAAAGAACAAACAGAACAATCGAGCATGAATAACGTTTTAATATATGCAAACTACGAATACAGAGGTTATACATCTAAATATATACAAGAAAATACACACCTATGTACAAGAAAGTAGAAGTAGAGAAGGAAAGAGAGAAGGCAAGTAGCAAACTCACAACCAGTCCTTGAGCCAGCACGGAAATCAGTTTCATCATCTAAGATTGAGAAACGGCAGTATACTTGCATTGGTTGCGTGTGTCGAATTTCAGGTTAGCGCTGGTGCAGTTCGTTGGCTTCCTCCGTTCCGCGGGAAGGTTTGAACTGAGGACTTGAGAGTGAGTTTCGCTGGAAGATGGCGGTCCCGAAGCTGAGCGCGATGGCAGCGCGATGGCAGCGCGTGGTCACCGGAGAGGTCCGGGAAAAACGTGCACGAGATGACGTGAGACAATCGGGAGAGAGCAACCAAGAGATTGTGCGTCTTTGCTTTTATGACAGATAAGCCGACACACCTCCTTGAGGTGGGGTAGCCAATAACATGGGTGCAAAGTTGGCGGGAAAGCTTTCCCTTTGTTTTTGTCTTGCAAACTCATTTGCATGATTTACAAGGTTGGATTAGTGTTCATTTTCCTTCGAAGTACTATTAAAAATAGTACAATGCATTTGTCAGCAGTGTGACATACATTATGGAATAAATCAGATGAACAGCTTTCAAAAGAATCTAGACTTGACATATAAACGAAACATGTAGAAGAAGTTATGGTTTACAGACAAAATTACATTAATAGGAATGAAACTAGAATGGCTACAGTCATTTAAACTCTAAAATCTAAACACTAGGAAGCATATATGCACTTAAAATATAGCGGGTACACTTTGGCACAGTCATATCTTGAGAATAACTGTACATACCATCTCTAGGCATGTTTGTATATGTGTGTGTGTCTGTGTGTGTGTGTGGGGTGTGTGTGTGGAATTTGTCTGGTCAGTCTCTGGCGCTGAGTTTCTTGCCCACAACCGGGGGTTGATCCTTTGATGTTCCAAAAGCTAGGAAATTGGGTCCACTGTCTTACCTCGCCCAGGCCACAAAGATGTCAAATGGGCTCATCTTTGCAGACTGGTCGGAGCCGACTTAGTGATTAACGAACACAGTTCATCAGGTTAAAAGCATTCTGATGAATCCAAAGTTTATTGATTGTCCTGATACATGTGCATATGCTACACAATTAAAGATTTTTAAATTTTGGTCGCCTGTTTGATCTGCTTTTTTTCTTCCATTAAAAAAACCACTATAGGAAAAATAATGTGTCAAAATATATACTTGAAAATCTGTTTTTAATTCACAAATTGTTAGGTTATGAATATATTGAACATTTTTAAAAATTATCATCTTGGTTAATAGCTATTCATAGATCCCTAGATTTATGTAATAAACCACTTGATTAAAGGTCTAAATTGAGCATGTTTTTTTCTGACAGCTTAACATTTAAAGCACATTCTAAAAATTAAAACTAAATCACAAAACTGATGTGTTTTTGATAAACATATGGGTAAACATATTAATGAAATCATCTAAGTAAAAGGGTGACTCATTAAACATCTCAGAATCAAAAGAATAAATAAATATGTTTTATTTCACTGAAAAAAAGCATAGATTGGCTTTAGATTATGGCTTTATTTTTATGACAATTAAGCAAATTCCCCCCAAAATTCACAAATAATAAAAAAAAAAAAAATCTCACTGTAAATTGAAAAAAAATAAAGCATTTCAACAGCATGGTAGTATTAGTTGTACTGCCTGGAAAATATCCACTAACAGCAATGTAAGGATATTAAGTCGACAGGTTTTTGGAAAAGACTCAGATATTTTTTGCCTTGCCCTTTTTTTTTTTTCCCCTTCAAAATGTTTTCTCAAGTAGGGGGTCTGCTTTCTGTATCCAAATGCTGTGAGAAATAAAACGGTGAATAATGCTTCTGGATTCTGTAGTCAAGGTCAGTTTGTCTTGGGGGAGTCTCTAGGGAGTCAGATAAAATGTTCCCAATGAAAAATAATTTGCATCCACAAGGTAATCACATAGTGAGATGTTGAGGAAGACAAAGGTTGATGAAAATGTCATCTTGAAATGTACATATGGCTAAACTGAAAAATGGGACCTTATGATAACCTGTTCATTTGATTATCTAATCAATTTTTAAAGTCTTTACCTTGAAAACAGGTATATAAACTTTGTGTGTGTATGCCTCATTCTTCCCATGTGGGCATCCACGTAAAGGTTAAAAAAAAAAAAAAAAAAAGGGATCTGAAGCAGCACAGACAGAACAACAGAGCAAAGTTTGTGGGATTTTTTTTTTTATTACAAGCAGTGATTTAATGATATACAGCTAGAAATGACTGTATTTCTGTAATTAAAATAAATACTGAAAATTATAACAGTATGAGAAAGTCAAGATAAACTATGATAAAGAGAATTAGGGGGATAACATGCTACATAGTGCTGAAAACATAAAATGTAGGATTAATATGAAGTCTTATTTTACTTTATTAAAAATTTTTTATGATTTTGGGATGCAAAGAAATTATATTTTTCACAGGCTTTGCAAGAGTCACCAAAAAAAAAAAAAGTTCTAATAAATTTTACAGTTCCTATATCTTCAACATCCCACATCTCTCTTTCAATATTGCTATATGCAATTTACAAACAATTATCAAGTGTCATAAAAACTTGCGGTTCGCTTCGTTACTTGCTGGATATCATTCATTGAAAAGGAAAAACGATTGTGAATCGTTGCTCTGAACAGTATCACATACTTCATTCATATACTAAAACAGTTGAAGGATTGAGCAGCTGCGTTTGGAAACCCACTGAACTTACTTCAACGAAATCATGTCCATAAAAACAATCACAGTAACTCGGTCAAGTACTGAGAAACAGATTATCTTACCTTTGACAACGGAACAAAAAGGCACAAATGTAAAATCGAGGCTGCAACAGCTGAAGCGTTTATCTGATGTTCCCGGGTTGGTCGAGAGCAAACGGTGGCGTTGATTGGCTGATTCTTGGTATTGGTTTTGTGAGTTGGTTCATCATTTCTATTCTTTGTGTTGACTTCAACTTAACCCTTTCATGTGGTTTCCAGTCATGGAAACGCCAGGAAAATGTATTTATTTTTAAATTAATTAATTAATTTTTCTGATTATGTTCTGCATTGAGGCTCAAAAATTGAGCATTAAATAAAGACATCTTTTTAATTATTAATTTCAAGGATTTCAATAAAAATCCTCCATTACAATCTAAATGAAATGATAAAAATTATAATTAAAAACAGTAACTGTGAACAACTGGAAAAGTCAGAGAAATTAATTGGTCAAAATGGGTGGGAACACCAACTTTATATAAAGTATAATTACATTAACATCACAATGGGACATCACAAACATAATGAGAAAACTATGATCTTTATGTTCCCTTTCCCCGTTTATTTTTTTATGAATACCAAGAAAAAATAAACTTACATTCGTCTCCCCGATTCAATCTCTGTTCATGACCAATCCAAAAAAACACTAATTTAAGTTTTAGGCTCTTTATTTTCACAAATAAATGTTTATACAGTGTAAGATTTTCTTACCGAGAAAAACGGTTTGAACATCATAATGGGATTTAATATAATTACATCAACCATAACCATGTACTCACTACATGTTACTGTAAATGAGTGATGTTATCTGCTCAAACAGTTTCCACTCTATAATGTGTCATAAGTCATCCACTGACTGCTCAGTATGCTGTTGAGTCTATCACCATGATGGGATAGGCTCTGCTAAAACTATTTAAAGGTTCAAAGATGCCACTGATATATGTAATAGAAACTAAAGATGGATGCCAGCAGTTCCCACATCAGTGAGCGAGAGAAAATGTTGGTTTTGCTTAAATAAGTGATGGGATGAGAAAGAACGAACACAGATATGGGGGCCTTCAAGCGTGCGCCTGCTGTTTCTGTTTGAAGTCTGCGATTCTGCTCTCCATTATAGGGCGGAAGTGACGGATCAATCCCTAAGAACAACGAAATATAAATGTAACAGTTTTATTTAAACCATTTATAGCAGTTTAGATTAATCATGGTGATATATTTTAAAATAACTTAACACTGAAATAAAAAATAAATAATAAATTAAAAATAAAATTGCCTTTACCTGAACTGGCCATGCGGCTCCATCTCCCAAGGCGCAGATGGTGTGGCCCTCAATCTGCTTGCTGATCTCCCAGATCATGTCGATCTCTGCTGCCTGTGCATCGCCTTTCACAAAGCGCCACATCATCTTATTCATCCAGTCCACTCCTGAGAGGCACAGAAAAGAAAGACTAGTAAATATTCACTGTAATAAAACATATTGCGCAGGTAAAAACAGAAAAATATGCATTGACATAAATGATCATACCTTCTCTGCAAGGAGTGCACTGCCCACAGCTCTCATGCTTGTAGAATTCAATCAAGCGGGCAATAGCTCGAATAACATCAGTCTGTGAAGGGGCAAAACTTCTTTTAATCATAATATACTAAATTCCTCTGCCGATACAATCTGTTATTAATGAAAATGACATCTATGCTGATAGTTTGGTGATAATGTCTCGAGCTTTTGTGCTGTTCAATTTGAAAGATCCTATGCTGTTGAATGCTTAAGCTACAGTATAGACAGTACAATGTCTGATTAGTAAAAAAAAAAAAGATATCTAGCCTATTGTGTTTCACCAATTTAGAAATATTCTTATTGTAAAAAATGCTAATAGGAAACTGCAGTGAAGAAGAGAGGAGAAATTAAAAAGTTTCAAAGTGGTCTGTGTCCACAGAAACTAAACCATTTGTTTTTTTTAACAAATTGACTCACTGATTTATCCATGACAATAAGTGCTGCTGTGCCGAGACCCGTCTGAGCCTGAATGAGGGCATCAAAATCCATGAGAACGGTGTCACACACATGACGTGGGATTAAGGGCGTGGAAGAGCCACCAGGAATCACACACAGGAGATTATCCCAACCACCCCGGACGCCACCTGCAGAGATCATATGAATTATGGCTCAATAATTGGACATGATTCAACTATGAACAAAAATGTCCATGTAGAGACAGTATGAGGTGTACCTGCATGCCTTTCAATCAGCTCTTTAAGGGGAATGGACATCTCTTCTTCCACCGTGCAGGGGTTGTTGACATGGCCCGAAATGTTGAAGAGCTTCGTGCCAGAGTTTCTCTCTCGACCGAAACTCAGAAACCATGTGCCACCACGACGGCAGATGGTTGGTGCCACAGCTACAGTCTCAACGTTGGCAACGGTTGTTGGACAGCCAAACACGCCTGCAACAAGAACATGCTATATTAATAAATAAAACAAATAAAATTACTAAAATAAAATAAAACATTTATCTCAGGTCACGTATAAAAAAATAAATAAATAAATAAAATTGATTAAACTAAAATAATTTTTTTTAAAAGTCACATTTATATCCGGTAAAAAATAAAATAATAAAAAAATAAATAAAGGTTACATCTTTAACTGGTTACTTATAAAATAAAATAAAATAACTAATAATATTATATATATATACACACACACACAATTTTAATACAACATTTATCTTAGGTCACATATTCAAAATAAAATAAAATTGATTAAACTAAAAAAAAAAAAAAAAAAAAAGTCATATTTATATCAGGTTATCTATTCAAAATAAAATAAATTAAAAATAAAACAAAATTAAAATAAAATAAATGAACAAAAAAAACCTGTTACATTTATAACTGGTCACTTATAAATGAAATAAATAAAATCACTAAAATAAAATAAAATAAAATAATAATAACAACAACATTTATTATATGTCACGCATTTTAATAATAAAAAAAAAAATTGATTAAACTAAACTAAAAGCAAGTCACATTTATATCAGGTTAAAATAAAATAACAATAATAAATAAATAAATAAAGGTTACATTACATAACTGAGTCACTTATAAATAAAATAACTATAATAATATAATAAGAATATTAATATGTATAAATAAATATTAAGATGGCATTTATCTCAGGTCATGTATTCAAAATAAAATAAAATAAAAGTCACATTTATATTAGGTCATGTAAACAAAATAAAATAAATTAGAAATAAATTAAAAAAAAAAATAAATAAATAACAACCACTTATACAAAATAAAATACATTTAAAAATTAAAAAAAAGTATCAAAAATACATTAAAATCACAAGTCACATGTACAAAATAAAATATAAAAAAAAAAAACCAAATATCATTTCTTTTATTTTTTTAAAGCAATTTTGACTTACCCACATCAGCAGGGAAAGGGGGTTTCAGACGAGGTTTTCCCTGTTTTCCCTCGATGGACTCAATCAGAGCCGTCTCCTCTCCGCAGATGTACGCTCCCGCACCGCGCATCACAAACACGTCAAAGTCATAACCTGAGCCGCATGCGTTCCTGCCAATCAGCCCTGCTGCATAAGCTTCATTAATGGCCACCTGAATGAAACCACACATAAACACAAAGTCAATACATCACTCCCTCAACTACTGTGTACAGCATTTTATCACATTTACTGAAATGAACCCCTTTACACATAGGATTTGACTCACAATTCATTCTGATAACGTTTGACAATGCGAACAACACTAATAAGCAAATAAAACATAGCACATATAGATATTAAAGCTGCAGTCCGCAACTTTTTGGGTGTTAAAAATTTACAAAAATGATATAATGAGAACATACAACATGAATTCATTTTCCAAACTGTGTTTTTGTCTTATCCTGAATCATTATGGTACACTTATAATAAGTGTTTATATTTGGACTATTTCAGACCAGACTGGTAGGACTCGAACGTAGGCTAGAATGTTACTCCGCAAGACACGTGCAGTTCTGTCTATTAACCGCTAGAGGGCCAAAAATCACGGACAGCAGCTTTCAGTAATAAACTACTAATAAAATACACCATTTCAATCAATTCTATTCATAAATTAACAAAGTAGATTTAAAGGTGCTAAAGAGGATGTTTTGTTTTATACATTTTTGCAATATTACTTGAAACTGTCTTTACTAACTGATAAAAGACTATTTATTAGGTGCACTGAAAGGAATAATATTAATATACATCATCTGTGCACGAGGTAGGGCCTTAAAAACATCAGCCAATCGTTTACGCGATGATTGGCCCTCTGGCTTGATGACGTTCCTTGTGAGAGACGTGCACAGCTGCAGATTATGAGTTACCTGCGGTGAGTCCGACATAATGAATCCACTAACACAACACAGCGAATGCCGGTGGTAAACACTCGTGTTCAAATACTCGTGCACGAGTTTTGGGAGGCGTTCCTTTGAAATGAGCTGTGAAGGAGGGGGGCTGTTCTTACGCATGCGCTCATTTCAAATACTCAGTAACAGTCTTTGGTTTCTCAGTCGACGAAAAAATCCTCTCCATCACCTTTAATACGTTATATTTTTTAAATTATTTATAAAATCAAAATATATAGTGTAATATTAATAATGTACATTACTTTTCAAAAGTTTGGGGTCGGTAAGATTTGTAAAGATTTTTTAGTAATATTTAAAATAAACCTCTTATGCTCACCAAGGCTGCATTTATTTGATCAAAATACAGTAAAAGTGTGTCACATGATCCTTCAGAAATCATTCTAATATGCTGATTTGCTGCTCAACAATATTGAAAACAGTTTTCTGGATTCAGGATTCTTTGATGAATAGAGAATTAAAAAAAACAAAAAAAAACAGCATTTGTTTGAAACAGAAATCTTTTGTAACATTATAAATATCTTTACTGTCACTTTCGACCAGTTTAAAGTGAATAAAAATATGTTTTTTTTTTTTTTATTTATTTATTAGAAATGCTTTAGTAGAGTATTGCAATATAAAAATCATGATATTAGTATTTATTTATTCATTTCAGTTCTAAATCTTGGATTTATTATTTCACAAAGTTTTTCACAATGAATTTCCTACATGTGATGTTTGTCTTTTTGGCCTTTTGAAAGTCTTCACATCAGAAGTGTGATTATGAGGCCTTAAACTGCTGCCTGCATAGGGAGCTCATTTTTTGGAACAGTGCTTAGCAATAAACAATGTTCCTTTCTTTGTCCCTTTAAAAAATGATCCTTATTATACAGATGTGAGGATACACAGGTACGCAGATATTTGTTTTTCACCTGCAGGTTGGACGACTCATTGTAGAACTCTCCACGGATGTAGATGTACGCCGCACGTGCTCCCATGGCTCGGCCAGCGACCAGACAGCCCTCAATCAGCTTATGGGGATCATTACGCATGATCTCTCTGTCCTTGCAGGTACCGGGCTCTCCTTCGTCAGCATTCACCACCAGATATTTAGGCCTGAGCGGAAAAAAGAGAATGACCTGATTTGATCCAAATAACAAAAGCTAAATGTGGATCCATCTGCAGCAATCTGTGATGTATGAGTGCATCTTAGTTATATAAATCTTCTTTGTGGAGATATAAACCTACCTGCCATCACTGGGCTTGTTCATGAAGCTCCACTTCATCCCTGTTGGGAAACCAGCACCTCCACGGCCTCGCAGCCCTGAGACCTTAATCTCATTCAGGATCCAGTCCACTCCTTTATCCAGAATCTCCTTGGTCTTGTACCAGTCACCTCTCTTCAGAGCACCTTTCAGCCTGAGAAACATGGAAAGCACATGCACCAACAATAAAAATAATATAATAATAATAATAATAATAATAATAATAATAATGCTTTAAAAGGTGCTAAAGAGGATCTTTTCGTCGACTGAGAAACCAAAGACTGTTACTGAGTTTTTGAAATGAGCGCATGCGTAAGAATTTCCAGGGAACGCCTCCCAAAACTCGTGCACGAGTATTGGAACACGAGTGTTTACCACCGGCATACGCTGTGTCGTGTTAGTGGATTCATTATGTCGGACTCACCGCATGTAACTCATAATCTGCAGGGCCCGGTTTTTCAAAAGGTTTAATCCGGATAAAATTGATCCGGATTTAGTAATCCTTTTTTTGCGATCCGTGATCACGTAATCCAGTTTACTTTTGGAGCCAGTTTTTAAAGCAACATCGGATTGGATCAATCTGATCCGGATAGGAACTTTTCAGGATCACCAAATCTGGATTTCCAGTGCTCTACGGAGGCCCTAAAGGGACATGTTGATAGAAAGAATATGGGTTTTGAATTAAATATATTTTTGTTGGATATTTACAGCTGTTTGGGGATTGTTTTATGGCACCAAAATTTCTTTTTACTTTAGAGTAGGTTACCGAAAGGCTAAATATGTAGACTAATGTCTGCATTTAATTTATTACTTTAACAGTTAAACTAATCAAGAGCAAGATAAAAATGTGTATGTATATTACATGATAAAAATGTTGTATTTTTTGACTAGTTTTAAAGTTTTACTACATTTTCCTCCTGGAATCCACCTTGAAATCCTACCCCCTGTTGGGATCAGGATAATCCTGTTTTTTTGGATCAAAGTGATCCAAATCCTACAAAAAAGTTCTGAAAAACCCAAACTAAAGGTTTGATCCGGATCAAAACCAAGATTGGATTACGTGATCTAATCCGATTACGTAATCCGTTTTTTCTTTTGAAAAACACATTTTCAAGATTTGATCCAATCCGTTATCCAAAATCCTAGTGGATTACTTTTGAAAAACTGGGCCCAGTTGTTACTCCTGTCTCCTGACAAAAACATCGCATGCGGCGCCTGTGGAGTGTGGAAAGTTACTGGAGCGCGCAGCCGCGCACGTCTCACACAAGGAATGTCATGGCAGTGATTGACAAGCCAGAGAGTCAATCCGCTCACGTCTCTCACAAGAAACGTCACGGCAGTGACTGACAAGCCAGAAGGACAATCGTTTACGCGATTGGCTGATGTTTTTAAGGCCCTACCTCGTGCACAGATGATGTATATTCCTTTCAGTGCACCTAATAAATAGTCTTTTATCAGTTAGTAAAGACAGTTTCAAGTAATATTGCAAAAATGTATAAAACAAAACATCCTCTTTAGCACCTTTAAGCATATATATATTATATATATGAACACACACACACACACACACACACACACACACACACACTGGTCAAGTTTGGAATAATTACGATTTTTAAATTGTTTTTTAAACAAGTCTCTAATGCAGTAAAAACTGTAATATTGTGAATATTGTGAAATTTAAAAGAATAGTTTTCTATTTGTAATATATTTATTTAATATATTTTTATATAAATTCCTGTGATGGCAAAACTGAATTTAGTTTTTTTTAAAAGATAAGAATAATAATAAGAACTCTTATTAATAACTGAGCACCAATAATAATAATTGCACACTAAATTAGTATATTAGATTTGATTTCTGAAGGGTCATGTGACACTGAAGACTGGAATTTTCAGTGGAAATATTTTAAATTGTAATAACATTTGCAAGTATTACTGCTTCTACTGTATTTTTGAACAAATAAATGCATCATTGGTGAGCATCAGAGGCGTGTGTGTGTGTGTGTGTGTGTGTGTGTGTGTGTGTGTGTGTGTGTGTGTGTGTGTGTATAATATACCAAAATGTATTCAGACAGAGTTAAACTGTGTCAGGAAATATTAATCTTAATTATGTCAGATAACACTTAAGCAAAACATGGTCAGGTCAAAGTGTCTGAATAATTTTTGGTCCCAAATTGTTATCAATTTTACTGGTATTCCACTGTATGAAGAATTTTTGGGTATAATGCGTCACAGTTTAACTGCTATCCTCATAAATTAACTATAGTGTCCTGCACCCACTAGTAAAAATATATAAAAATATCTGAATAATGTTTGGTTTATGTACACACACATACACAGAGGTAACAGGACAAGTGACCCTACTTTTAATTTTCACATATTATGAGAGGCTGTGGAATATATTGCAGTATATGTTCATAATACATTTAAATATTTTTTTACCTCCAGTCATGTCGTCCATACAGGTTGGTGAATATTCTGTCCTGGTCAGCTAGAGGTCCAAATTTGGTCTTCTTTGGTGCTTCCTGGGTGACACACACTGATTATAGTCCATTTGCATTGATCATCATTTATGAACACAGTAGATTCGCTGTAGTCACCTGTTGAGCTGTGGTGTTGTACCGCACCAGTGTCATGGCGTTTGGGGGAGATGCAGTGGTGGCGGCTACAGAAGTGCGTGATGCACCAGCTGCAACCACTGCAACCGGGGCACGCGAGGCCCCAGTGGTCAGCACCCGGCTAAGAACGGGACAGCCGAGACAGGACAACATCCTTATCTGAAAGAGATGGATGAAAACAATGAGTAGAAAGGTTCCCTCATAACGTGCTGGCAAACTGTTTAATAACAACTCCAGTCCTTACAACCTGAATTGTCAATGTTAACTAAAAGTTAGAATATTAAAAATGGTTTTCAGTAATTCAAACAGCTGAAATAAAATATTAGATTCAAAAAAGTATATGACAATTAAGTATAATTTGAAGTACTAAAATGAAATAAAAATAAAGATAAATAGAAATATTTCCATTGTCAGTGTTGCATAAAATGTTTGTATGCTTGTTAACGACCAGAGGGAAGCACTAAACACCCCAAAATAATAATAGTATATGAGAGTAATTCATAATACAGACTTTAGAGGTTCAACACTGCATCATAAATCATATTTAAGCTAAAAATGCATCAAAACGTCAGACAAATTTAAAGAAGAGAACATTGTTACTTAAGACATACAGTGTAACTAGTTCAGCAGCGTCCACAAACACACATGTACATCAAAAACAACCTTTTTAGATTATACGTTATTGCATAAACTCAAGCCAAACTCTTTCAGACATGGTAATGTGAGTTAACTTATTGGAAATGAACTCGTCCCGCAATGACCTCCATAATAACGCTCATGACATTTGAGGGACTGCGGCAGTGCACAACATTTATGTTCCGATTTATTTACAGAAAGTATATGGGATATATTACCATCAATCTGTAGAAATGTCCAACCCTTGATTTGTAAATAGATTAAACAAGTGAAAGAGCCGAATCGGTGCTTACCTTCGTGATCGCCCTGGATCAGCGTTATAAAAGGTACAGCGGAAGGAATATAGTCACCGACCCGGATGTAATAACGACTTCGACCTGTTGTGTATGTGGAGGCGCTGTTACGCAGTCTTCATCTGTGTTTACTTTGGTGGACATCATTTATATCCATTAATTATCTCATTCTCAGTATATGTATTTGAGAGTTTAAATTCAATATATATAGCACTACTGTTTTCAGTATTGATTATAGTAAGAAATGTTTCTTGAGCACCAAAATAGGCATAATTTGAATTATTTCTGAAGGATCATGTGACACTGTAGAGTGTAGATGCTGAAAATTCAGCTTTGCCATTACTGGAAAATCTCAAATAGAAACCAGTTACTTTATGCTGTAAATAATATTTCACAAAACGAATGTGCGTTTTTTTTTTTTTTTTAAATAGTTGGTAAGTATAAGTCTTCTTTCAGAAACATTACTGACTCCAAACTTTTGAACGGTAGTGTATAATTGTTTTTGCTTTTAAAAAAAATCAATAACAAAATAGATAACAAAATATCAAACCAAGTGTCTCATATTTTAAAGGTGATGATCTACACATTTTGATACATCTGTGTAAACTTGAGGGAAACACTTGGTTTGACATATTATCTATGCAGTGAAATCATATTTTAGCTGTGGCTTAACTGTCCAAATACGGTTTGTAATCATTTTAATAGACCACCTTTGTCATATATCACCTGAGTATAAATTGCACAAACATAAAATGTAGTTTATTTAGTATGAAAACTTTAAGGAAACTGTATTGAAAATAATAAACCAGGGAGATGACATGACGCATAATATTCTAAGCAGATTCATACACAGAGTAATTGTATTTTACAGCTAATATTATTGCATAGTTTAAGGTGAATTTTAGTAAAAATTGCTGTAATCTCATTGCACAGGTGCATTACAGGACAGGCACCTAGACTCTGTGTATTGTTGCAATCTAAATAAATGTTCCCCAAAACAATCTAGCGACATAGGCCTATGGAAAGCATCAAATTACTCAGAATCTCAGAATCAAATACTCAGAATCCCAATTGTTATCCCATAATCCCATAATACTAATCAGTCTTATCTCTATCATCACACATTACATGGGACAAAATATATATTTTTATTTCCAAACACAGAGAAGAGTAGAAATGTTACTAACAAAATTTGAATAATTTGCTCCTAAGTAAATAGTTTCCTCAAAAGCACATATGAAAACAATCTCCTCCCAAAGGGTTATCATCATAACCAATTATCATGATGACTAAGGACTCAGGCCAAACAGAAATGAGTTTAATCAGTGATTATGTGACTCATATTGTTTAATACTTTCATTTGAAGTTAAGAAGACAGACAGGATGTCCCAGCTTAGCCAAGTCTTTCAGACGACATCTTTTGTTACAGTGCATGATTCTTAAGTGCTCAATGTTGATCCGGAAAGCAGATAGAATTCAGTTTAATATGAGTTATTATTATATTGCTGAACATCTAATAGAAAAATTATTCGATAAACTCGATTTTAACTTGATACATCCAGGGTCACCGTGATTTTGCCAAGTAAGATATATTTTGTTGATCCTCGAACAAAATTCCAGTCCAAAAATTTAGTCCTATCCCTACCCCTAAACCTAACCCTACCTATAACTTATCTCTAAAATCAGAAGGAAATGATAAGTGAATAACACTGATGTGGAAGCCCCTATCCCTGCTTGTAAGCCTAAACTTGACATAAACTCTAAATTTTGATTGGTTGATTGGAATGTTGTTCCAGGATCAACAAAGATGTTGATTCAGGAACATGTTGTACTTGGTGAAATCACATTCACTGGAGGGTCTGAATGACACCAGTGTCAAAGACAACAAGATCAATGAGTTAAACATGAGTTGTACTGAGTAAACATATGCAAAGCCACCTTGGAGATGCAAAATGCAAAATTAACAGGGAACAATTCACTGACTAAAGGCTACAATTACTTGAAACTATACACTCTCAGAAGAAAAGGTTCTTTACAGGAGTTCTGTCATTTCATACAGAACCTTTTAGGGGTTCCCATCATTTTATGGATTTAGTTTTAACTTAGTTTTATTTTGATAAAAATTTTTTAATTAAACTGCTTGTAAACATACTTTATCACATGAAAATGTGAAATAACCCACTAAATATGAAAGTATTATGCAATCATTTAAAGGAAATCTTGACTTTTTTTGAAAATAGGCTCATTTTCCAACTCTCCTAGAGTTAAACAGTTGAGTTTTACCGTTTTCGAATCCATTCAGACGATCTCCGGGTCTGGCGGTACCACTTTTAGCGTAGCTTAGCATAGTTCATTGAATCTGATTAGACCGTTAGCATCTCGCTCAAAAATGACCAAAGTGTTTTGATATTTTTCGTATTTAAAACTTGACTCTTCTGTAGTTACATCGTGTACTAAGACCGACGGAAAATGAGCCTATTTTCAAAAAATGTGGAGTATTCCTTTAAGACATTTAAGACTCCTTATATAGAATCTTTTTGGCGTAAATTGCTCTTTAAAGGTGAGTCAGGAACCCTACAGTATAGAATCTCTTTTTTTCTACGAGTGTAGGAGCCCAATAGTATTTACAATATAAATAAACTGTTGTAATGTTAGGCTATGTTTTATGCTATGCTCATTTAATTTCATTGTATTGTTAATTCAATTGTATTATAATATATATTGTTGTTGCATAAATATTTATTTTGATCAATGTCCCTGCTAAACTAATGGTTTCTGACTGAAATGAATTACATGGATCCAGTATATGACAGCCATCTAAACATTATCAGAACATAGGAATGATATTGCTTATTTTTACGTTCCTATACATTGCATTGTCAAATTAAGAATAAGAAATAACAATTTTAGATAAATCACACCATACTGCAACTGTACATTGTCATTAAGGTCAACTATGTGGACACTGTAACACTTTCATCCATGTTTTTTCTACATTCATTTATCTTCAGTGAGTCTCCGGTCAGTCAAAGTTCACCAAGAGAGAGTTTACGCAAAGAATCCATCAGTCCCCATCATCCTCCATGCTCTTGGATGAATGCACAATGCTGTTTCCCTCACGGTCCAGCCGGTCCACCGCCACGCTCTCAAACGCCCTCCTCATTAATGGGTTCTCCTCTAAGACCTCGTTAAAGCTGTCCACACTGAGCGAGTAAAGTCTGCAGTATGTTTCGGCTCTGACGCTGGCTGTACGACGGCCACGGGTCAGCAGACATATCTCTAATAAAAGAAGAGAACACATTTACATTTAAATTTAGATTTAGCTCAAATCTGATTTGTATCAAAGTCTAATCCATATTGCGCTATTATCTGAATATATATATATATATATATATATATATATATATATATATATATATATATATATATACACACACACACACACTACTTTACCAGCATACAGAGTACACTTACGTAAAGCCATTTATACTATACATAAAGTTGGATATACAAACTTTATCTATCTGCATACATACAGTACATACTAATATATACTATATATCAAATCTCAACAGCTTGAATTCTTGTATTGTTGCAAAGCGTAAACTATGGTCAACGTGATTTTGCCAAGTAAGACATCTTTGTTGATCCTGGAACAACATTCCAATCAACCAATCAGATTTGAGGGACAAGTTTACTGTTTATGTCAAGTTTAGGCTTGAAACCAGGGTTAGGTGCTTCTACATCAATGTTATTCTTTCCCCTCTGATTTTAGGGATAAGTTATGGGTTGGGTTAGCTTTAGGGGTAGGAATAGGGTTAAGACTAAAATTTCACACTGGAATGTTGTTCCAGGATCGACAAAATATATTGATCCAGGAACATGTCTTACTTGGCAAAATCACGGTGACGTAAACTATATTATTGCCCAGCTCTAATCTATGGAAGCTTGTTTCCGCCACAGAAAAAAAATACAAAAAGTGTTTTTTTAATCTGACAATTCTGACTTTTTTTCTTGCAATTACAAGTTTAGATCTCACAATTCTGACTTTTTTCACAGAATTGAGAATTTATATCCTGCAATTTGGATTAATAACTCCAGATATGAACACACAATTGTGGGGGGACAAAAATCAGAATTGTGAGTTATCAACTCAGAATTTCAAGTTATAAAGTCTGAATTGCGAGATAAAAGCTCATAATTCTGTGAAGAAAATGTCAGAATATGTCAGAAATAAACTCTGAGATATGGTCTGTGATAAAAAGTCACAATTGCGAGAAAAATATTCTAAGATAAGTTTACATTTACTTCTCTCTTTTTTTTCCCCATGACGGGAACACACTTTCATAATAATCTGCTAAATGTGACTATAAGGCATGAAGATATTAAGATATTATAAACATTAAAGGGGTCATGAACTGCTTTTTTAAAATGTTATAATGTTCTCTGAGGTCCACTCATAATGTTACCAAGATTTTTACATCAAAAAACATCCTAATTTTAGAAGAAATTAGCTATATTCTATCCTGTTATTGACTCTCTCTTTTCAAACATGTTTTGATGGGCGTGCCTCATTCAAGACTTTAAGTAAATGCCCACTGCTATGATTGGATAACAGTTTTGCATATTCAAATAATTTTCAAAGTCCCCACCCTTACGCGTGTAAAATAGTTTGAATGCTTCCGATGTTGAAAAATATCTCGTTACATAGCTGCCAACAATGTGAAACATTTATGAGTATTAAATATGCATTATAAGTCTTTGTTGTAGCAAATAACGTTTAAAGGGTTAGTTCACCCAAAAATGAAAATTCTGTCATTTATTATTTACCCTCATGCCGTTCCACACCCGTAAGACCTTCGTTCATCTTCAGAACACAAATTAAGATATTTTAGTTAAAATCCGATGGCTCAGTGAGGCCTTCATAGGGAGCAATGTCATTTCCTCTCTCAAGATCCATAAAGGTACTAAAAACATATTTAAATCAGTTCATGTGAGCACAGTGGTTCAATATTAATATTATAAAGCGACGAGAATATTTTTGGAGCGCCAAAAATAACAAAATAACGACTTATTTAGTGATGGCCGATTTCAAAACACTGCTTCATGAAGCATCGGAGCACAAGTGAATCAGTGTGTCGAATCATGATTTGGATCGCGTTTCAAACTGCCAACGGCTGAAATCACGTGACTTTGGCGCTCCGAACAGCAGATTCGACACACTGATTCACTGTGCTCTGATGCTTCCTGAAGCATTGTTTTGAAATCGACCATCACTAAATAAGTCGTTATTTTGTTATTTTTGGCGCTCCAAAAATATTCTCATCGCTTTATAATATTAATATTGAACCACTGTACTCACATGAAGCGATTTAAATATGTTTTAGTACCTTTATGGATCTTGAGAGAGGAAGTGACATTGCTCCCTATGAAGGCCTCACGGAGCCATCGGATTTCAAGTAAAATATCTTAATTTGTGTTCCGAAGATGAACGAAGGTCTTAAGGGTGTGAAACGGCATGAGGGTAAGTAATAAATGACAGAATTTTCATTTTTGGGTGAACTGCCTTTAAGTACTTGGACTTACCACAGTTATAATTGACAAAGGACGACTTACAGTGTTTCTTGTAATCGAAATTATGAATGAATGTACTATTGTTTGTCACATTGTCATTCTTATAGGCTATTCATACTTCAAAAGCAGTGTTCTCTACGTACTTTCTTCCGTATCCGATAATCCAGCCCCATAAATGCCAAAGCAAAGGAAAAAACAGCAAATCATCACAACTATTTAGTTTGACTGCGGTGCGACAGTATAAATAACGTTACTCAGTATAAAATGATCTGTAACAGACAAAGCAATAGTGACACACGGTAAAAACACTGCTACTCACACTTGTGTGTTGCGACATTACTGTCGGATCCAACCCTGACAGCAGTATAGTGTCGGCCCAGATCCGGCCCACATCTGGTCTGCATGTAATCCACATATACCAGATATGGGCCGGATCTGGGCCACACTATGTTGCTGTCTGGGAATGTAGTCGGCAATGCGTCATCTTTTATTTTCAGTCTCTCTGAAAAGCCTACGTCGGTCGAACTGTGTCTTGTTTAAAAATGAATCCACAGTAAAATGAAACGAACAAACTAACAGTGTCTTACTGACGCGATCTGGAACTTTGTTAAAAATAATGTCGATTCATGCTTTCTTAATGTTAGTTTCACATGGATGGCAATGCAAAGACTGTGTTTTTCCACAACTTGGCACTTCAAAACGTCTTGTAATAATTTTGTTGCTGGAGTAATCCTGTGTTTGTGTCTCTCTCTTATTTACTACTACATGCCACGCGCATTCATAGATGGGCGGGGCTAAAGAGGCAATGATGTAGAAGTAGGGGTTGATCTTCTGCAGAGGCAGTGTTTCATCGCACTATGATGTAATAATGTGACAAAATCCATAACGAGTCGTTTAAAAGCTGTTTTTGAACTAACAAGGAAGTTTTGAATTCTGAAACTTTATTTCTATATTTTTATAGTACAATGACCTCTTCTATGTCAAAAAAAATCAAGGAAAATTCGATTTCTCAACTCATGAGCCCTTTAACATCATGATTCTCTGTAAAGCTGTATTGTGAAAAGCGCTAAACAAATAAACATATCTTGAAAAAACAAGCTCACCCCCAAAGTAGCAGCCGTCATTCAGTTTCTTCTCTTTATTATCATGAGTGATTACACTGACACAGCCATGCTGGATGAAGTACATCTTTCGACCGAGCGTCCCTTGACGGATGATCATATCACCCGGCTGAAAGACCTCGAAACGCAACTTTGTGAGGAGCACTGTGACGAAATGAGGATCGGCGTTTCCAAAAAGTGGCATGTTAGCCACCAGCCCACGGCAGTTATAGTTCACTATCTCCTGCAGGTCAAACACACAATACAAGATGGATTAGGCATACTAATCCATCCCAATTAACACACATCAAGCAGTTTAGCTCTATAAGCTTAAGGAGTACATGGATTTGTTCTATTTGAGACATGCTAAGAGATAATAAAAAGGGATTATATTTGAGAAAGGAATAGATAATAATGAGAAAATGTGACATTTCAAAGTGAAACAGGATATTCAACTTGCATCCTTTATTACATTAAGCAACATGGTTTAATATTAAACTTTTGGTAAGATTTTAGAAAGGCTACATTAATTTTGGTCATGTCAATTTATGTAATTTAATAAAAAAAAAAAAATCAAATAATATACATATATTTAAAAAAAACTGTCTTAATTTCCTTCTAAGGCCACTGTTTGTAATTTTTGTGTATGTGTAGTTGCAGTTGGTTCTAAATTTTATCATAAATTTGGAACTAATTTTAGTGATAAATCATGATTTGTGTATAAAAACATTTGTATGCAGGTTTTACAAATAAATAATCAGGTAAACACGGTTAATGAATGAGACACAATAGCCCCTTTCACACATACAGTCTTTACTGGAAAATTACTGGTAAGAGAACATGTGTGAACAGGACCTTTTCAAAAATGCCAGTAAATTGGTTCTGGTTCTTAAGTTGTAACATTACCAGTAAATTAACGGTATGATGCTGTGTATGAAGTTTACCAGTATGAACACGTACCAGATCAGAACGTGCTGACATAAGAAGTCTGCTTTGGACCAATCATAAAGTTCTTATGGAGATGACGTGATTGCTCCGCGCTATTTAAAGTAAGCTTTTTAATAGTTTTTCTATGTAAATATGTTCTAGATGGACATCTTTGACCGTTGCGCCACGTCTCACAGCTTTTTCAACGTGTTCCGCTTGAGACCCAGCTTTCTTTTTCATTCATCAGCGCTGCGGCTCTGCATCAAAGACTATAGAATAACACAAGACGTGTCACTCGTATTGTTTTGAATGGGAGAAAGTGTAACGCGTAATATGGCGGAATAAGTCCCGCCTTCTAAATAAGAGCCAATCGCCGACTGGTTAAGTCATCGCGTCACTGCAGCGGCCGTTAGAAGCACCAGTTTCTATAGAAACAGTCAGACGCGCGCCTCCGAAATGAGGCACAAGAGACGCGCATTTAGGTCTGTGCATGCGCATTAGCTTGATCCAGCGTAAAAATACAGGTGTTTTTTGTCATGATTCGAGCGTTTGGAAAAAAATTATGAGACAGTTGTTGTCAGATTTCATTGCTGATTTCAAATATGAAATTTAATCGAAAGCTTGGCAAACAGCTTTGGAGCTGCATGATGCCCAGGATGCCCGAGAGGCGTTTCAAAGATGGCCGCCGAGTGAAATGACTTGTCTTAAAGGGACTTTGTCTGCATTTGTATACTATTATTTACTGGTATTTTGGTGCTGATGTGTAAATGGTCTCTTAACGGTAAAAAGCCAGAACACTGTTGCTTGTGTGAACAGTATATTTGTTTATTTACCGGTAAAGTAATTCTGGTAATTTTACGGTAATTTACCGGGATTGCTGTGTAAAACGGGCTAATGTCTAAATAGCTACAATGGCTATTGGTTAACAACGCACCAACGCAGCCTTGGTGATATCAACTAAAAAGGAAAGAAAAAGTATAAGAAAAACCTCTTTTAACGGGTCACTGAGTTCTTCGAGGATATTTTCCTCATCAAACATCTTGCCCTGAAAGCGGTGCTCATAATAATCATGGATCCTCTGCCTCATCTCGGCCGGCAGCTTGTGGAAGGACATGTACTGTTCCACCTGCTTGTACTGTAACAAACCAAACAACCAAATTATTGACAGAAGAAAATATTCAAAATGTCTCAAAAAATGCTTTAAAATAATTACTGAACAACTAGTACCTTCTCTTGATACTGACGATGGGAAGCATCCAAGGACTGGACCAGGTTGGTGGCATTGCCCAAGAACATGGCGTAGCAGGTGGCGCCAATAATCATGCTGATCATCGTGAGCCAGACGTCAGTTGGTGACTCGGGCGCCTGTGCGCCATACCCAATACAAAGCATGTGGCTCATGGACATAAAAAGGGCATAGGAGTATTGAATGTGCCAAGTGGAATTCTGACAGAGAAAAACAGATCAATAGTATGTAAATTTAAAGCAAAACTTAGGCTGTGTTCACACTTGGCAGATTTGGTTCGATTAAAACGAACTCTGGTGCAATTGCTCTGTTAGTGTGGTTCATTTGACTACGTGTGTATGCCATCCGAACCCTGGGGCGCACCAAACAAGGGGATGGAGACCCACCTTTTCAAAAAGGACAGAATGCTCAAACATAAGAGCTACATTACCCTTTACAGTTCGATACAGGCATCAGAACCACCATCTCCTTGCAGCAGATCTTCATTTGTGTGTGCAACGGAAGAATTGTTGGAGCTGTTTTGACTTCTTTACATATTTGTGAGTTTTTAGCTGGTAAAAATACCAGCATACAGTAGTGGCCAAAAGTGATGTCCATTTAAAATGTTTAAAAAATATCTTAAAAATGACAGTGTGAACGGTAAAGCACAAAGTATACTTCACTTTTTACGCGTACCTGAGGGTCAGGGTACAGTGCGCGTGATGTGAATTTTGTCATCATAAGAGTACGCGCAACACCGGATTTTTGTAACGCGCAGGTCTCACATGTGCATTTAATTTTTTTTGCAGTAATTAGTTTATCCACAAGGTGGCAACCATGCCCTGGGGGGTGTCGAGCCACAAGGTAGTTGAATAAAAAAATGCATAAACAGACCAGAACGCATGTAAGCTACAGTGATAATGGAGGCCTATGTAGACAACAGATTTAACAAAGAGGTTAGAAAGTACCCTCATTTGTACAACTCTAGCATGAAAGCATACAAATATATTTACATGGGTTGTAACTCGTGGTGAGAGATTGCTCAAAACTGTGCGTGCATTGAATGCCTGTGTACGCGTACGAGTCAAACAGAGTATATTTTGCAAGGCTGTGCATTCGACTGTGCGTGTACGCTAGTGTACGTGTAAGGGCTTAAGCGAACCAGAATTTAATGTATCATTTTCTTTTTTAGTCTAGACCAAAATAACCAAAATAACTGAACTACAAGTGTGAACACACTCTTAACGCTTTAGAACTTTATTTAGGGAGCAGCGTTTTCTGTTTCCTAACAAACTAGAGCATTTTTGAGACATTACCCCAACAACCTCAAACATACCTAAACCTAAAACCTAAAACAACCTCATACCACCATGTTGTTTTTGGAGACCCAGCAGTTTGGTGGGAAGTCTTGCAACATAGGCACCATGAACTGCATGCAGCCATCCCAGTGACACAGCAGCAGCATCATTCCAATCAGATTCACTATGCGAACCACTGCACTTGCGAGGTCATAGGTCATATGGAAGATCTGTTAAAAAAAAAAAAAAAGTGATAGATAGTGATAGTGATAGATACAGTTAGAACAAAAACTGGTTGATGGTTGATAACTGATAAATGGCAGGTTTTAAAATAAATAAAAAAGCACTAAAGATATAAATTAAATGCCACGAGTGGAGCAAGGCATCACAACATTATAATGAACAGTATGAAAATTGATATTTTATCCTGAGATCTACTAAAGATTAAATTATTTTTAGTTTTAAGTCAGAATTGGCTGCAAGTATATTTCCTTCTTTGCTTGATTTCATCTATTCATTTCTCTTCCCGTTCCTTTACTCACCTCTTCCCACTGATGAATGTAGCGTATTAATCTAGACAAGCGCAACAATCTGAGCAGGCTGAGGATCTTGGTGAAGCGGACGATGCGCAGTGCCCTGGCGGTGCGGTACACCTCTGCCGACTCAAGCCGGGACTCTATATCCACCACCAGGAAGATGTAGTCCACCGGAATCGAGGAGATAAAGTCTATCATAAACCAGCCTCGCAGGTAACGCCGACTGATCACTTGCGGGTCCAGGATGATTTGGGAGTTGTCACCTTCCATAATGCCAGTACGAAAGTTGAAGACGAGGTCAGCCAGGAAGAGGGTGTCAGAGGCCACGTTGAAGGTGATCCATGGCAGCGTGTTCTGATCCTCAAAGAAGGTGATACCCCATGGTAGAATGACAAGGTTGCCCATCATCAGGCAAAGCATAACCAAGTCCCAATAGAACCTGTGTATGAAGATGCATGATGTAAGGAACAAAGGATGGATTGGAGTATGTATACTAAAATTCATAACTACAACCAACCATTCAATTCAAATTAAAGGATGCACCGATATAACAACAATCGATAAGCTGACAATTATTTTTAAAAACCCGATTCCAAAAAAGTTGGGACACTGTACAAATTGTGAATAAAAACAGAATGCAATGATGTGAAAGTTTCAAATTTCAATATTTTATTCAGAATACAACATAGATGACATATCAAATGTTTAAACTGAAAAAAATCTATCATTTTTAGGGAAAAATAAGTTGATTTTAAATTTCATGAATTTCACATCTCAAAAAAGTTGGGACAAGGCCATGTTTACCACTGTGTGGCATCCCCTTTTCTTTTTATAACAGTCTGCAAACGTCTGGGGACTGAGAAGGCAAGTTGCTCAAGTTTAGGAATAGGAATGTTGTCCCATTATTGTCTAATACAGGCTTCTAGTTGCTGTCTTAGGTCTTCTTTGTCGCATCTTCCTCTTTATGATGCGCCAAATGTTTTCTATGGGTGAAAGATCTGGACTGCAGTCTGGCCATTTCAGTACCCAGATCCTTCTACGCAGCCATGATGTTGTAATTGATGCAGTATGTGGTCTGGCATTGTCATGTTGGAAAATGCAAGGTCTTCCCTGAAAGAGACGATGTCTGGATGGGAGCATATGTTGTTCTAGAACTTGGATATACCTTTCAGCATTGATGGTGCCTTTCCAGATGTGTAAGCTGCCCATGCCACACGCACTCATGCAACCCCATACCATCAGAGATGCAGGCTTCTGAACTGAGTGCTGATAACAACTTGGGTTGTCCTTGTCCTCTTTAGTCTGGATGACATGGTGTCCCAGTTTTCCAAAAAGAACTTCAAATTTTGATTCGTCTGACCACAGTACAGTTTTCCACTTTGCCACAGTCCATTTTAAATGAGCCTTGGCCCAGAGAAAACGCCTGTGCTTCTGGATCATGTTTAGATATGGCTTCTTTTTTGACCAATAGAGTTTAAGCCGGCAATGACGAATGGCACGGTGGATTGTGTTCACCGACAATGTTTTCTGGAAGTATTCCTGAGCCCATGTTGTGATTTCCATTACAGTAGCATTTCTGTATGTGATGCAGTGCCGTCTAAGGGCCCGAAGATCATGGGCATCCAGTATGGTTTTCCGGCCTTGACCCTTACGCACAGAGATTGTCCAGATTCTCTGAATCTTTGGATGATATTATGCACTGTAGATGATGATAACTTCAAACTCTTTGCAATTTCTCCTTGCAACTCCTTTCTGATATTGCTCCACTATTTTTCGCCGCAGCATTGGGGGAATTGGTGATTCTGGTGATCCTCTGCCCATCTTGACTTCTGAGAGACAGTACCACTCTAAGAGGCTCTTTTTATACCCAATCATGTTGCTAATTGACCTAATAAGTTGTAAATTGGTCCTCCAGCTGTTCCTTATATGTACATTTAACTTTTCCGGCCTCTTATTGCTACCTGTCCCAACTTTTTTGGAATGTGTAGCTCTCATGAAATCCAAAATGAGCCAATATTTGGCAAGACATTTCAAAACGTCTCACTTTCAACATTTGATATGTCATCTATATTCTATTGTGAATAAAATATAAGTTTATGAGATTTGTAAATTATTGCATTCCTTTTTTATTCACAATTTGTACAGTGTCCCAACTTTTTTGGAATCGGGTTTGTATGTTATGGCCAATAACTGATACATAGCCAATATTAAAAGTCTGCAATATTTTATCTAAATTAATTAAAAATGAAACACTAAAAACTAAAATCAATAGTTTTAAATGCTACAAGTGAAAATAGTCATCACAACATTATATTGTACAGTATGAAAAGAATGTATTTAACAGTGTCTTTTATTAATGTTAATTATGTGTTTTTAGAGATTAAAGGGTTAGTTTACCCAAAAATACACCATCCTAGGTGTATATGACTACATTTCAGACTAACACAATCAGAGATATATTTAAAAATATCCTTGCTCCTTCAAGCTTTATAATTGTTGTGTGTGTGGGTGGGGCATTTTGAAGCCAAAAAAATGCATCCATCTATCATAAAAGTAATCCATACGGCTCCAAGGGGTTAATAAAGGCCTTCTGAAGCAAAGCGATGGGGGTTTCGTTATCAACTATAATAACTAGCTTCGGCAGACAGCTCTTTGCATCGATTTGCGGCGGATGAGTGACCTCTGAACCGACGCATGACGCATGGCTTTTAAGCTTACGCTACAGTGTCATACATCTTGTCAGGGGTTACTCATTTGGCGCAAGTCGACTTGTGCAGTACGTGTACGGTCTTTATTAACCCCCGGAGCTGTATGGATTTCTTATAATGGATGGATGAATTTTTTTGGGCTTCAAAATCTAAATCTAAATGTTAAAATAGAGGGAAAAAACAAACAATTAAGTATCATTAGCATTAAAAAATATAATTGTATCATTAAATATTTGATATCAGTCAGACATAAAAAAATCATATATCATACATGCCTAATCCAAACGCTAATAATTTTGCTCTTTTGTATGAACTTTGAAGCTTTTTAGTAGCTTATGTTGCCTCTAAACTAAACAAAACTTACAAAAATTATATTTAAAAAAATTCAGTGCAGTATATCCTTGTGGTTTAAAGATCAAGGCTGGTAACCTAAAGGTTGCTAGTTTGAAGCTGCTAGAGCAGAGACCTTCAGGGTGCTATACGATGACCGTCTCTGTAACTTAATAAGACGCTGTCCTATGGCGACGTCCCATGTTTCGTGGAAAAAAATTCAACCAGTCCCAGACACTTGAAGATGAATAAAAGATTATTTTCTAAGAAACAAATATGTGACTCTGTAAAGCACACCTGATAATCTATTATGGACAAAAAGTTTAATTCAAAATTACAAGTACAAAATGAGCCATTTATTCAAATAAGTATCTATATTAGAAAAAAAAGTTCAGTGGGGTTTTACATGGAACCCTGGGGTTCTTGACTCCGCTTTAAAGAATGCTTTATGCCAAAAAGACTCTATATAAGGAGAAATGTCTTAAATGATTGCATAATGCTTTCACGTTTAACATGTTATTTCAATTATAGCAAAAGTACATTTGCGAGCTGTTTAACTCATACAATTTTATAAAAAATACAAAATTAATTAAAACTAAATCCATAAAATGCTCTCATGATGGGAACCCCTAAATAGTTCTACAGTACATAGGCCCAACAGAACCCTTGAGCAAACAGGCAAATTACGTCAATTGCACGTGTCGCAAAGCATTCCTCTCCATATTAATTACTAAGGTGGTAATGGAGAGTCGTGAACATACTGTACAGTATGTGACTGTTTAAACTGGATATGTAGTCTTTTGCGCACTACCGTACGTGTGCTCGATGGTTTGAAGTTTCCACCTGTGGTCATATTTTCCAATGCAGCGTCAGTCAACTGGAATGAGTGGGTACTTGAATACAGTTTTTAAAAGTCAAATATGTTTTTATATCTCATGGTTGTCATTTAACTCATGTGAGAATGAAAGTGACTGTTTTATCAGTATCAGACAATTCCAGTGATGACAACTATTGACATGAGCTCTAGGTAGGATTGCACTATAACATAGCAGTGCAGATTTTATCACTATATATATTTTATCACTATATGATATTTTTTGAGTAAAATGAGGAAGGGAATATAAAAACATGACAAATCTGCTAAAAATCTGATTAAAAATCTATTGACAGCATCGCCAATGGAAAATCAGTGAATGAGTAAATGAGATTCGTCTTAGTCATCCTATTTGCCAATAAACTGTATAATCTCATTCAACATATCAGTACTGCCATCAAACACTGAAAAACCCAAAACAAAAAGTCTTGAAATTTTGTTGGTAATTCAAGTCATATCATGACCTTTTAACCTTCATATTTAAGTGTCCCAGTTTAAAAATTAATGCTGAATGTTATCAGTAAGTATAGAGTTGAAGTAATTAACAACAATGTTACCAGTAACAGGGCCTGGAAATTAAAGATGCATTTGATCTGTTGATAAAACAGAAGTAATTCAAAGGGCTCAAGGGTTTGTTTTACTGTAGCTAAAAGGAAGATCTTGGAACGTTAAACAAATTATAGTAAAAAAAAAAAAAAAAAACAGTAACGTAACTGGTGATTCTAGTGTCATTAAATTGGATTAATGAGTCAAAAATGTTGGTTTTGATTTCTCCTACTTGTGCACACATTTTTCTCTTTGGACTGTATGAAACAGGTGTGGAGACTGAGACTGAGTTCCCATTAGAGATCATGTCTTGCTTTCTGAAAACACAATCCGTTTATCCTTTGACATCTTGCTGCTTTCTCTGAGTACGTGTTTCAGACAAAGAACATTAACCTGACACTCTGTAACCGAATGGGTCCCTCCAGCCCATCCTTCAACAATGATACCTTTCTGGCTAATGGTAACTCTATAAGGGAAAGCGCTGTAACTGACCTGTGTAGCATTGTGCTTTACTGTGGTGATTGAAAGGTACGTGCTTTTAGGACCTGATTTGTGGCATAAGTGCTTGTTGACATTGTATGATTATTGATGGCAATGAAAGTTAAGTTGAATTGCAAGATGTTTTCACACATCACAGCTAATCACTGATGAGCCAAAACATTATGACCACCTGCCTAATATGCTGTTGGTCTTCCTTGTGCTGCCAAGACAGCATCGACCTGAGGCAAGAGCCCGAAGGCGTCCTATGGTATCTGTGATATCCACGTTAACAACAGATCCTTCAAGTCCCGTATGTGCAAGGTGGAGCCGCCATGGATTGAACTTGGTGCAGCACATCCCACAGATGGTCAATTGGACTGAGATCGAGAATTTAGAGGCCAGGGCAACACCTTGAACTCTTCATCAGGTTCCTCAAACCATTTGTGAATAATGTGTTTTTAGCTTTTTTCGTAAAAGTGACCTTCTTCCACTGATCTAAAGGTCCAGTTCCAGACGCTCAAGTACCAGTGTCCTGTCGGCAAAGTCCCTTTCAAGGAAAGTCTGTTCACGCGACGGCCATATTTGCAACGCCTCCAGTCAGCTATTTCTGGCATCTAAGACCAAGTCCTATCTATTTGAATGGGGGAATCCTGAAATCTCAAAAACTGCTTGGCGAACTCACAATTAAATAACATATTTCAAATCAGCAACAAAATCTGATATGAACTGTCCCATAAGTGTTGTTTCTTATGCTCAAATAGCGTTAAAAAAAAGTGTATTTTCAGGCTAGACTAGCAAAATGTGCATGTGCAGTCCTAAGCACGAGCCTCAGGTTCCTATGGGAATCAGCGATTGGCTCTTTTACTTAGAAGGTGGGACGTATACCGCCATATTGCACGTTGCAGTTTCTCCCATTGATAACTAATAGGAGTGAACCATCTTTCTATGCCTATAGTATTTGCCTGTCGGTGGAAAGGGGTCATCATATGCACTGAGTTGTGACATATTCCTCCTATATCATCATTACAATTTTGTATGACTTTTGCCACAGTGTCATTGTTAAGAGATAATCAATGATATTCAACTGGTTGTAATGTTTTAGCTCATCAGTGTATATTAACCATCCTAACAAAAATAAATGTTACAATTTTTTACACTAAAATGGTTTTTGGTTTTAAAAAAAGTCATCCATATGATGAAAAAGTCAAAATAGTCCACCCTCAAGTCTCTATTGTCCATGATCTTAAAAGGTTAGTTCACCCAAAAATGAAAATAATTCGTTCCAGACCCGTAAGACCTTCATTCATCTTCAGAACACAAATTAAGATATTTTTGATGAAATCTGATGGCTCAGTGTGGCCTCTATTGCCAGCAATGTCACCAAACCTCTCAAGATCCAGAAAGTTACTAAAGACTTATTTCATGTGACTACAGTGGTTCAACCTTAATGTTTTGAAGGGACGAGAACACTTTTTGTGCTCCAAAAAAACAAAATAACAACTTTATTCAACAATATCTAGTGATGGGCGATTTCAAAAACTTTACGAATCTTAACTTTACGCTTTACGAATCTTTTGTTTCGAATCAGTGGTTCGGAGCGGCAAAGTCACGTGATTTCAGAAAACGAGGCTTCGTTTGCGCGATCAGAACCACTGATTCAAAACAAAAGATTTGTAAAGCTTCGAAGCAGTCTTTTGAAATCGGCCATCACTAGATATTGTCGAAAAGTCGTTATTTTGTTTTTTTGGTGCACAAAAAGTATTCTCGTCACTTCATAACATTAAGGTTGAACCACTGTAGTCACATGAACTGTTTTAAATATGTCTTTAGTAGCTTTCTGGATCTTGGGATGTTCGGTGACATTCCTGGCAAAAGAGGCCACACTGATCCATCGGATTTCATCAAAAATATCTTAATTTGTGTTCCGAAGATTAACGAAGGTCTTATGGGTGTAGAACGACATGAAGGTGAGTAATTAATGACAGAATTTTCATTTTGGGGTGAACTAACCCTTTAAGTCCGATCTCTACAATGAACATAACGCCACTCCTCAACAAGCTGCATAATCTGAGCACCAAAACATAACACTTTTTGTATTTCAGTATTGTTATCATTAACTAAAAATATCATAGAAAAAACATTTACATTAAATGAAATAAAATAAAAATATTTAATAAAACATTTTATTTCGGCTAGTAGCCAAGTCAACATTTCTAATTTTTATTTGGTTCAAATTGAAGAACTAAAATGACTAAAACTAAAATAAATGTTACTAAAAACTAAATAGAATATATATATATAAAATGACAAAAACACAATAAAATGTAAATTTTACAAAAAATAAAATTAAAATGGAAAATATAAAAAATATTAATTCCAAATATAAATGTGTACTACAATATTACTGATATAAACAAAACTGACTACATCAGTAGAACTCATAAGACAAAAAACACACAGAAACCTCAACAACTGGCACACGAAACACGACAAGGGTAACAATCAATCGATCATTTTAACAAACTCATCCTGATATCACAAGATAACAAGCTCCAAAAATTAACAGCAGCTGTGCAAATAAAACTAGTAAAATTATTCACACCCCTGTGCATGCTGGGGAGAGGACAAACGGGTCAGAACCACTAAGCAGTTTTTAAGAGTAAGCATATTTGAACTGGAAAAAATACAACTCTTTTGCTACGGCTTTTGTTTTAGATAGTCAAACCAAATTTTTTTTTAAACAAAAAAAGAACTGTCATGAGAATATTAAGTGAACTTAAAAAAAAACCTACTAAAATCAAGTAAACCTGGTCATTTACTTGATCTAAAAATGATTATTACAGTCACAACAACACTCCCCTTGTTTCTGCCAAGTCATATTTTCCCCTTCCCAGGCGTCACTCACCTGAAGTCACTATATGGATGTATAATCCACACCCCAAATGACTTGACCCTTTGCTGCTCAGCTGCGACACCCTTCGCACTCCCAAACATTCGCAGCGAGAACTTGTTGACCCCTGGCTGCAGCAAGGAGCTGAACTGTCTCTGGAGAAAAGTGGACTGGTCAGGGATGACACCTTCCTCTGATTCAGACGGCAGAGGGGCTCCCGCAGTCCCCCTCGACTCTTCCATGGCTTTTTCACGGTGAGGTGGAGTGGATGCGGTCACGGTGGTGGTTGCTGTTGTGCCATCTAACCCTGCAGTCACCTCAAGAGACTTTGAGCTGGGACTGGCCCCTGAGTCTGTCCGTTCCTGTTGGTGGTTCGAACCAGACAGCAGCCTTCGGCTCACATCCTCTCCTCCTCGCAATAAAGTCCTCGAAGAGGACCGCCAGTTGGTTAGGGAGAAGCCACCTCTGGAGCGGAGCGTCGAGTCACCATTTGAAGCAGGAGGCTGTCCATCAGCATCCATAATTCAGATCTGATGTTAATGCAGGATCACGTTGATGACTAATTTGGCAGATGAATTGAGCAGAATCTCAAGAACAGAATGAGGACATCATACTTTGCAAACACAGAATCCTTTTGTACTAGTAAAACATGTAAGGTTTACTTACAAAACCTCAAGCTTTCAATATGAAAAGGTCTAAATGTGATTTGAACACTTCTTAATACACATAACTGCTTTTTGAATTAACTAAGTTTTGTCCTTTCTCAATTAATATAGGCTATGTTGAGACAAAGCAATACAGGTCTCAACTAGCAATTTCAAACATGTATATTTACTGTATTTTCTGTAAGTTTACCAGTACAGACTCTAGCGTGATCCAAATACTTCCAAGGAGAATCCAGACGTTCCTCACTGCGTAATTCATCCGCCCTTGGAAAGTTCCTCTGGGAATAAGTGCAATGATTGTCAATATTATTCCCCTGTATCAACTTTCCACACATATAACATCTCGCGCGTTGGCAAAACCTCCTCAGAATGAGCGCGCGGGTTGTCTGGTCATCAAATCACGCGTCAGTTATTGCATAAAGTACGGGATGAAACCCGCAGAGGTTTGAGTATAATCGGCTTCTTGATAGCAGGCGCTGTCTTTATCTCCCTCTCTGCTGACACCTACGTGTTATCTGTTCAACAAGCTGTCTGGATGAACAGGTAGGGGACAGAGCGTCACACCTCAGAGGCCCTGCTGGGGAGGAAATAGGCGGGGCCAACCTGTGCTAGAGGACACGGGAATACGCTGGAGGCTCACAGGTGTATTTACCTCAGGCTGATGTGATCTTTAGAAATACGTTCTACGTGTGTGCATAAATATACTGTATATTTAAGAGATAAATGAATTTAAAATGTATTTATTATTTAAAAATTTAGACAATTTTAGAATAGGCTATATATTATATAGGTATATAGCCTATATAATGTATATTTTACGTTTTAATGTTCCATGTATTTTTTTTTAATATATTATACATTTTTAATTTTTATCTTTTTTTTTTATTAAACAATTTTAAAAAATGTGTCACTATAAAGTGGTTTTGTTTGTTGGTTTCAAACATGTAGTTCAAAACCCTCTTAAATTTGAATAATTTTGTGAGTTTCATCCTCCAAATTATATTTTAATATAATGCTAGTAAAAATATATACTCAGCATATACTCAGACAAGTATTTTTCCATCACATTTTATTGGGGTAAGTTATCATGTTAGCATATGTTGTAAAGTTTCTAAATTGGTCTTTTTAACCCAAACATTAAATGGTTGGATATTTTTGCATGTCACCTTTTCCAAGTTTCATAGATTGTTTTACCATTTAATTTTTGCTTAAGTTTTATTGATTTTAGCTGAAAACCATATAGCCTGCAGCGTTGGGGAAGGTTACTTTTAAAAATAATGTGTTACAATATTGCGTTACTCCCTAAAAAAAGAGAATACTTTTTGTGCGCAAAAACAAAACAAAACAAAAATAACTACTTTATTCAACAATTTCCTCTCTAGCCTGTCAGTCTCCTACGCAGTTTACATTGAAGACACATTGCAGAGCTTCCGTGTTCTACGTCGGAAGGCAAATCTGTGCCGGCTCTTGAGTCAGCATCACACGCATGCATCATGTGAACAGCGTCGGCCAATACTAAGCCGGCGTTCCGACGTAGAACGCAGAAGCTCTGCGCTGCGTTCACTGCATCAACTGTGTAGAAGACTGACATGGAAGAGATGAAATTGTTGAATAAAGTCATTATTTTTGTTGTGTTTTTGCGCACAAATAGTATTCTTGTCGCTTTATAACATTAAAGGTGCTCTATGTAAGAATGACAGCTTGTGGTTGAAATGGGTACTGCAGTCCAAATTCAGTCATTCAAATGCAGTCCAGTTTGTTCGCTGGCTTCCATGGCTGCAATTCGCTGCATGTGTTTTCCGCCAACTGGCAACCCGGGGTGGCGAAATACTATTGGGTAAATTGTCAACGTGTGGTCTTGCACAGACCAAAACAAAAACATTAATTCTTACATGGAACGCAAATTTCAAAGTAAAATAACTGGCTGTAGCAATGGTTTTCAGAGAAACGAGTATGTGAACTCAGCATGTTTAATAAATATCTGCAAACATATTTTTATGCTTTAGTACAGTCAAAAAATTACACAGAGCACCTTTAAGGTTGAATCACTGTAGTCATGTCTTTACTACTTCTCTGGACCTTGAATGTGGTAATTTCATTGCTTTCTATGGGAGATAAAAAACCTCTCAGATTACATCAAAAATATCTTAATTTGTGTTCCAAAGATGAACAAAGGTCTTGCAGGTTTGGAATGACATGTTGGTGAGTAATTAATGACAGAAATTTCAGTTTTGGGTGAACTAACGCTTTTAGAAAATGTAAATTCACTCCTGTACAGTAGTGGGCGCCGCTCAAACAAACCTTACAGTTGTCCTGTCATTCTGGATTGCAGAATATAGGATGCATAAGAAAGTTCAACACTCTTACTTAAGTAAAAAAAAAAGAAACACAAATATGACCCTGGACCGCAAAACCAGTCATAAGTTGCACAGGTATATTTGTAGCAATAGCCAACAATACATTGTATGGGTCAAAATTATCGATTTTTCTTCTATGCCAAAAATCATTAGGATATTAAGTAAAGATCATGTTCCATGAAGATATTTTGTAAAATTTCTACCTTAAATATATCAAAAATGTATTTTTGTGAGTGGATATGCATTGCTAAGGACTTTATTTGGACAACTTTAAAGGTGATTTAGATTTTTTTGCGCCCTCAGATTCTAGATCTGACAGCCTGTATATTTAAAATATTTCATATTTCAAATCAGTGTGAAACTGCAGGTTCCAAATGTTACACAAAAGGTGAACTTATGGACTGTTGAACTGTATTTTGACTCCAGAGTGAAAAAACATCTTAGTAACTGACTTAAAATTTACTAGAAAAAGTGTGACAACTAACCCCAGCATTGTGTGTCCAGGTTTGGTTTATTCTTGCACAGTGTCATGCAGTGGCCTATCATTGCTCATATCAGGTCTTCAGTAAATCCAGTGTCTCCTATGGTATCTTGTTTCGACAACTGTCAATCCTGTAAAGTGCCGAGTATCGTGTTCCTGAGTCCAAGCATGAGTGAGATGCTTTACCTTTGGCGAGCAAGAGAAGGACGAAGAAAATAATTAAAGACACGGCCTTTCCTGTACACAGTCTTTCTACAAACAGGTGGGGAACACGGCCAAATGTGCTGGATCATTTCCTTCAATGCTCTGTACTGTAATAATATTGTGTTGTTTATCTGTAGCCACTAATTAAATTGTCTTATATATAAACACAGCACCAGGTATTCATTATTTGACAAATACCATTTTGTTCCTTGTGTTCACACACGTGATCTGAAAATGTTGCAAAATTCAGGTAAATGAAGAAAATTATCTGCAAAATGATAAAATGTTGATCATCTTTATTGGAAAAATGTAAGTAAAGAAACATAAGTTGATGCATAAGTTCAGTTGTTTACCAGCAGTTAGAGTGTCAGTGCAGTTTGAGGCACCTGAGAAACAAAATGAGTTCAGCTGTTTTTTGAAGTTACTGTACATCCTCACTGAACTTGAGCGTTCAGAAGGAAATAACAAATGAGTTACAGAAACATGGAGAAAATACATATGAATTGCACATATGAGTCTGACATCACCAGTAAAAATTCTTCTGACTTACAATTCAAATTTATTTTCAAATTTTAGTTAAAGTGACAAAGTTAATAATGTTTAAAATATATTAAAGGTCCCGTTCTTCGTGATCCCATGTTTCAAACTTTAGTTAGTGTGTAATGTTATTGTTAGAGTATAAATAAAATCTGTAAAATTTTAAAGCTCAAAGTTCAATGCCAAGCGAGATATTTTATTTAACAGAAGTCGCCTACATCGAACGGCCAGTTTGGACTACATCCCTCTACTTCCTTCTTTAATGACGTCACTAAAACAGTTTTTTGACTAACCTCCGCCCACAGGAATACACAAGAGTTGCGTTTGTAGAGTGTGTTTGTCGCCATGTTGTCGAAACGCTGTTATTTTCATCCCGCAGTCCAATCACCGGGTCTGATTCCGGCTCAAATTGATAGGGTAAAATTAAAGACATGTTTTCAATAACACTGAGCGCATGCATCTCCACGTTATGGTAAGAGGCGTGACCTTTCCGGGCAAGGAGCGCTAAGCTGCTGTCGAATCACAACACAGGAACCGCTGGCACAATCAGAACTCGTTACGTATTTCTGAAGGAGGGACTTCATAGAACAAGGAAGTCATCAGCCCGTTTTTATGACAGTGGAAACAGCAGTATACAGATAAGTAAATTATGTGAAAAATACTGTGTTTTTTTACACGCGAAACATGAACACATGTTATATTGCACACTATAAACACAATCAAAGCTTCAAAAAACCACGAAAAACGGGACCTTTAAAGGGATAGTTCAGCCAAAAATAAAAAAAATCTGTCATCATTTACTCCCCCTCAAGTAGTTCCAAACCTGTATAAATGTCTTTGTTCTGCTGAACACAAAAGAAGATATTTGGAAGAATGTCAGTAACCAAACAGATCTCGCCCCCCAAAAATAAATACTATGGTAGTCAATGGGGGCCAAGATCTGCTTGGTTACAAACACTGTTCCAAATATCTTCTTTTGTGTTCAGCAGAACAAAGAAATTCATACAGGTTTGGAAGTGGAGCCTACTTGAGGGGGAGTAAATGATGACAGAATTTTCATTTTTGGGTGAACTATCCCTTTAAATATAATTTTTTTTAAAAATTAAATCGTTTTTTATTGATAATTTAGTTATTTTTTTTAACTGATTTTCAATGATGTCTCATGACCTATAATAATCATGATTTATCATAATCATATTATGTTCCTGAAATGCAGGATCTGCAGGTCATAATTCACCTCAGATATTATTATTATTACCAGCATTTTCAAGTAAATTATTCTTGGTAACCAAGAAATAAAATAGATAAGGATAATTAGATGTCACACCATCAGAGTCACTTAAATGTTTTCCTTCTGTGTCGTCACATGACTTTGCATGGATCTGCACTTGATGATGATGTTACAGAGGTTTGTACTCCACTCATGCTCAGACTGAGCCCTTGGAAGGCGCCAAAAAGAGAGTTGTCATTTTTGGTGGCGGCCTTGCTTTTTAGGTTTGCCCTCTGAACCGGTGTCTGAAAAATACACATATACTAAAAGTTAGCCACTATATTCTGCCGTTCCAGCAAATATATCTGGCGACAGAAGGCACAAACGTACCTTTGTGAGGCGGTGTGGACTTCTATGATGTGTCCTCATTGCGGTTCTTTCTGCGTTCTTCTGCGCAAACTTGACTTGCCTCAATTTCCTGTTCAGAATATAAACAATTACGATTTAAATTGAGCAATAAAGATCAGCTATTAGACACTGGACTTATACGGACTATTAAAGTGTCGAATAACTTTATAAGAATATTTTTGTACCTTTCCCTGTGCAGTTCTGCCTGGTAAGTCCTTAACCAGGATGAGTCAAGTCCTGTCTGACCGTAGCAGCAGGGGGCGCTCTTCCTGCGGACGCTCTTGCCTTTCCGGCTAAATCCATCCTTGTTCCCCGTCACGCAGCTGGTCAGCTGTCGGAGAGGAGCACCCAGAGATCTCTTCACCACGGCATCCATCTTATCGTAAGCTTGTTAATGAACGTGAATATCTTTGAGTCTTTATCAAACTCGGTGATACTGAAGTTCAAGAGTCAAAATTACTGATATTTCAGTAAGGAAGTGTATTCCAGGTTTTCCAGTTTAATATGACCAAGTCTAATAAATAAATGTAAGTAGAGGCTGCATTAACACCTAGAAAAAAACAAAACAAAACATATAGACCAATAAGTTTTGTAGAAAACAACACTGCAAAATTACAAAAACATGGCACTAGAAATATGTTTACAGTAAAGTGTTTTTGTATTTTTATACTCTGTAACATTACCTTTTTAAATTGACATTATTTATATGGAAAAAAAATGTATAGCCTGTGTATGATTTTGATAAATTGACATTATTTATATGGAAAATTGTTTTATAGGGTGAATTCAGGTGGATTGGGACACTTTTTCCAGTTCATCTCAATGGCAAAAAGTGTCCCAATCACCCTGAATTCACCCTGTGTATGATTTTAATAGGCCCACATGTTAAAATGTATTTTAGATTCACAATATATTCACAAAATTTCACAATATCACTGTATTTTAAATCAGCTTTGGTGAGCGTAAGAGACTTCTTTCAAAAATCTTACTAACACCTAACCTTACTTGTGCAAAAATACTAATAATCACTCATTCTACTATACTTACATTATACAAATATGCATTTGATTCAAATTCCTTCCTTAGGTCAAATACACTGAACTTCTAAACAAATAATGTAATAAATAATAGCCTAAAAATACTATTATATAAATAAAACAATACAATAAACTCTTAAATTCTTCACGTAGAACATAATGACAGAAAAACATTTAGCATAAAGGTCCAACATACCTGATTTCTGGTGAAACGCTTCAGATGTACATAATTTGATCTGAGGAACCTGAGGTCCAAACTCATCTGCTAGCTTTCCAAAAGTCTTGTTGAGCTACATGTTTTTAAACCCTCCCTGCATCTGTCCCCAGCTAATTCTCAAATGACGTAATTGTTTATAATCAGATTAGTGGTGGCGGGAGTTTCACAGCACGTGAGAGAGGAGAAACCACTAATATGTTGCTGCTAATATCAGTTAAATCACAAATATGTGTAAGCATCAATATGGTGAAGCTGACCAACTATGTTTTTCTTTAAACTTACAGAAAAAGAGACTTAAAGAGAAATACCTGTTGTATGATCATTGATCTTAACAGATTAAGGGTAAGATCCTTCCTTTCAACAGATGGGAAGGTAGGAGGGAAAACAGATTGAAGAGGTTTATAGACAATGAACATGTGAATGAAGTCAGTGTTGAAAATTCATTTATAACATCAGCTGTTACACTACTCAGCCTCAAACAACCTGTTTCTAGTTCATTCACAAACTGACACTAATTTCCTCAGTAGTTCAAAATGATTCATGCTTCTTCTTAATCAATATATATATATATTGATAAAGAAGAAGCATGAATCATTTTGAACTACTGAGGAAATTAGTGAAATTATATATATATATATATATATATATATATATATATATATATATATATATATATATATATCCTATTGGGCCAAGTATAACATTTTATTCACTGCTTTACAAATTTAATCCATGAAAAATTCTAGGTGAACATTATTGTTGCTGGTCATTAGGTGAAATTAATAAGTTCTGTATTGTCTGTTTTTCATTTGGCAATAGGTCTGAAATCACTGAATCACTCTATTAGATTACATCTGAGTGATGCTTTCTAAATAAAGCTTGTTGGCTGGTCAAAGAAGGTGCTTGCAAAAGAGCTTTACTGTGCTTGTCTACACACTTAGCTGTAGTCTTTAAATCTTTTGGCCATGAATGAGGAAAAGCGAGCCAATAAAAAAAATTCTCAGAAACACAGACAGGCACACTCCACAGAGTGAAGATGCGGGAAAGCTTCATTCCCTCCTGTCCTTCCTTCACATTTGTTTCTTCTCCCCCACTTCCTTCCCTTTACCCATTCTTCCCTTCACTCAGTCAAAGTCCCTTTAAGACAAGTCATTTCACTCGGCGGCCATCTTTGAAACGCCTCTCGGGCATCCTGGGCATCATGCCCTATCTCTTTGAATCGGGAAACATCAAATTCTCCAAAACTGTTCGCCAATGAAATCTGACAACAGCTGTCTTATAAATGTTTTATCCAAACGCTCGAATCATGACAAAAAAATGTATTTTTTAGGCTGGATCAAGCTAATGTGCATGCGCAGACCTAAATGCGCGTCTCTTCTGCCATGTTTCAGAGGCGCGCGTCTGACTGTTTCTATAGAAACCGGTGCTTCTAACGGCTGCTGCAGTGACGCGATGACTTTACCAGTCGGCGATTGGCTCTTATTTAGAAGGCGGGACTTATTCCGCCATATTGCGTGTTACACTTTCTCCCATTCAAAACAATACGAGTGACACGTCTTGTGTTATTCTATAGTCTTTGACTCAGTTCACTTAGAATGATTATGATAATGTTTTGTCAATGCAAGTGAATTAACATTCATGTTTGGTATCATTTGAAATGGTGAATTGACTGGTACAGTGGTCTCATTCCCACAGGAGTAAACCAAAAGGTAATGAAGGTTTTAAGAGTTTAGAGATACGTTGACTATTGAGGGTGTGCCCTTTCACAGGATCTCCATCAAATTACCCCGTTCCCCAACAAGGTGCGAACTCCCTAGGTCTATGACCCTAGTCAATGCAAATTCCAATTGTTAGTTCATGCCTCTATTTGGAGGATGTTTTGTCTTGGTCTTGGGAGTATTTTAAAAAGTGAATGAAGTGATGTGACGTGTAGCCAAGTATGATGTCCCAATTTGTGCTCTGCATTTTAACCTTCAGCAGTGAGTATTGAACACACACGCACACACACCGTGAACAGTGGATAACCATTTTTTGCTGCGGCGCCTAGTGAGTGATTGGTGAGTTAGGTGCCTTGCTCAAGGGCACCTCAGTTGTGGGTAATGAGAGCGCTGTTCATTCACTCCCCCACATACATTTCCTGCCTGTACTGAAACTCGAACCCACAACCTTCAGGTTACAAGTTACAAGTTCGGTCCTAGAGAGCCGCTGTCCTGCTGAGTTTAGCTCCAACCTTAATCAAACACACCTGAACAAGCTAATCAAGCTCTTCAGGATTGCTAAGGCTATAGGCAGTTGAAGGTTTTTTTTTCAGGGTTGGAGCTAAACTCTGCAGGACAGCGGCTCTCTAGGACCGAACTTGCCTACCCCTGCTCTAACCATTAGGCCAGAACTGCCCCAAAAACTACAGGAAGACGAAGATGATCCTGAGAAAGAAGTGCAAAATGGCTCAGGGCTATAAGCCCATAATGCTAAGTGTCTTCCAGACATTTTGTATTGATTGTCTTTGAATCAATTGTGTTATTGGAATGATACATTTACCTGACTAATAATAAATTGTTACATTTGATTTTATTCTGACTTACTCTGAAATTATTAGAATTCTAGTAGATTATGTTGTATCCAATGTTGCCGTAAATCTGTGTTCAGGTTAGTAACGGACTAAAATCCAGTTTTGAATGGAGCATAGGGCACGCCAACTGAGATTTTAGAGCTCCAGCTAACACTTGGCACAGGTTCAAGTGTACTTAGACTATACAGGCTTAAAGGGGAATTTCAGTTTAGGACAACAAAATGTTGATCGACCAACTTAAATAGGGTGAGCCTTACGACTGTAAAGGCTAAAAGGGGAATTTCGGTTTAGGACAACAAAATGTTGATCAGCCAACCTAAATAGGGTAAGCCTTACCTCTGTTTAATGTAATGTTACTCTAGCTAAGTGTACATGGGAAACCATGGCATGACCAAACCAAAGCTACCATCAGAGAAAGTAATATTGCTCAGCTTATATCTGTAGCAGTGGTCATGACCTCTGACTAGACATGAGAAAGTGTATTTATTCAAGTGTATACAGATCTATGGGGACTAAACAAAATACTTTTAGAGAGAGCAAGTGGAGCGGCCATCTAAATTACCTCTGTCTTGTGACCAAGACTGGCGAGTTTGTGACAGTGGGATCTGCATAAAAGAACGGCCGGTGTGAGACCCTGAGTGACATTGGTATCCGAATAAACGAGTACAATAAGATTTAAAGAGTTAAATATAATAATCAAATGTCGAGATAAATTATTATATGAATGACCAATAATCGGCGCTCTAACCTAAAATTCAAGGTTGTGATAAAATGGAGTCAGATTAAAGTTTAGTGAAGTTCCTAAACTTAATTTAGGGAGGAGCGAGCCCATCTAATCTTCCAGTCAACAGCCAGAGTATATAAGCAGCTGCTTACCTCTCTTCAGTCTCAGCTGTTCCAGCATCCCTCCACCTCCCCAAACTCCACCTTCATCTCAGGTACCTTGCCCTATGTAATCATATCCTATATTTATTCACTGTGGGGGTATATCAGAGCTTGAGTTGAAGCTGCTTCATCGAGCCCCTTATCAGTGGACAGCAATCCAAACTAGCTAAACCTAATACATTTAAGATTATATGGGCAAACAAACTCGTTAAGTTTGCATTAAATTACTTCGCGCACTGAAAAGATAGAACGCGTAGGAAACCTTCAGCCACACAATTGGATACCGTCATTGGGACAATTGGGTTGACATTACAGTTTTTAGTACTATTTGCCTAAAAACATTGCATGTTATGTGTCCAGAATATATATATACACTGTTAGAAAAAAAAAAGTTCAGTGTGATTTCTTTCTTGGGTTCTTGACTTAAAAAGGTTCTTAAACCTTGTGCGTCCTTATGGAATTTTTTTTTTTTTTTTTTTTTTTTTGTGATCATTTTGCCTGTGTTAATGCCAACTGCATACATTTTTTCACAAGTGTCTATTTTTACTGGAATTTTACTATTTTGACAAATATGTTCCCATTGAAACCCATTAAACTACAATTTTTAATCCCAGGGCCATTTAACTAAAACATGCAGTCTTTGTTAATATGCTTTCATTCTGTTGGCAAGGCTTCAAAAATATTTTTACCAGATGGTGCTGTTTTCTCAGAGCAAATGCTCACTTTATTCCTGTTTTCTGCTTCTACATTTCGATGATCAATTATGCAGCTATAATTGTGTGGGTGTGTTGGTATGGATGTCAGGGTGTGGTTTGTATGTTTGTAATAAAAAATTGTGTGTGCGTGTAGTATTTGATAAAGAAAAACTCATCACAAATCCTACCGCTGTGTGTACCAGCGGAGCTTTGCATCTAATGGGGAAAATTAGACACTGCGCCCAAACAAAATCTTACTGAATGCTCATTTTTTGAGATATCAACGTCAAATTTGGAACACAACTTATTTAGATTTACGGCTTTGATCTTCTAGCAGTTTTTGAGTTCAACTTGTATTATTAAATATATATTTTATATAAAATATTGTTCATTTAAACCTCTATAACTTATACCAAGGGTCTTCTTTAAAATGAGACCAAACTTAAGTCTGTGTTCCCAAGCTTCAATTTTTTATGACAGTTTTTTGATACAGACATTTTTGTCCTCTAAGGACCTCAGAGTAACTTTTTTTAATTGACGCACAAGAGTTTAATGATTGCATAATACTTTAATGTTTATCAGGTAATTTCAATTGTTTACAAGCTGTTTAATTCATAAAACTGAATAAAAATGATCCCATGATGGGAACACCTAAAAGGTTCTATATATGAATTGCCTGACAGTGTCGTGAAAATGTAGACTGGGTAAACCCAGCCTGATCTGCCGGCGATTTGATTTCGCCCGGCAACTCAGTCTGGAAACCCGTACATTCATTTCTGCTGCATCTGTTACACTTTTGCGGGAACCAATCACAGACTGGCTTATCCACCTTGCTCGCTATTGGCGGGTACAGAGCTCTTTCTATGGCTCTGGGCGGGTGTAACACGATGACGTCTCTCGCACGACTGTCAATCCAATTCCTTTTAACCTCTCAATGATGCTAAATGACTTCTTTAGTTTAGCAAACAAATTTCTTGACTGGGTGTAAATACCGATCACTTTCATGTTTTTTTGCACAACCTGCAAAAATCGCTTGATGCCATTGCTGCTTCTGCAAACCGCTGATCAATGCTACAAACCAATACAAACTAAACCTGTCTGGAGTTTTCGCATCGCTCTGCAAAAGTACGTCACCCGGATCGTTGATCTGATTGGTTGAAGGACTATCCAATTGCGTGAATAATGCTCGTTGATCACGCCTCTTGTGCAGTAGGAAATACATAGCAAACTCCCCAGACCAATGTTCAATTTTAAATTGAGCTTGGTCTGGTGATAGCCAGACAAGTGAAAATGCCTTTTAGTCAAGAAGTTCCAGATGCCAAAAATTAGACTTCACTGCAACAAACAACAATGCAGAGACGCCAGCTGGCCATCTTACAATTACACTCCTAACTCTCATTTTCATACTGTTTTTGACCAATGACCTTATGTGTTTGCCACCTCTTTTCATCTTCAGACCAGTGGCGAGGCCAGAAATCTTCAAGTGGGTGGACCTTGGTGAAATAGGGTGGACCTCTGTTTTTTGTCATATATATAGCTTGTTATTTATTTACTCACTTCATTTTATTATCACGGGAAATGATGTGGATGATATGTAAATCAGTGTCCATCATTTTGCGAGCAATAAAGAAAAATGCAATATTGAAAATATTTCCATTTTAAACCATGAAGATGAGCCAGGATATCACACAACCAATGTGCAAACTTGAGAGTCTCAAACTCCAGTCAATTATTCACTACAGAAACAAAGTATAAACTGACTGAGTTTTTGGCATCCGACGCTGCAATAACGGCACATATTCTCTTAGAGATGAGAGATGAATCTAATTTATTTTCTTTATATTTCTCTTGTGGCCCATAGTGAGAAAAAAAAAAAGTATTTTTCGTTAATTTGAGAAGTATTTCATGTTAAACAAGTTGTTCTTTAAATGAGGAGCTATCTAACTAATATTTTATTGTCCTCGCAGCACGTCTGTTATGCGGTGATGCGATATTATCGCGGGGCAAATGAATTGCAATATTAATTTAATAATAAAAGTAGCATGATAATAAGAAAAATAATTTAATAGCCCTGCATGCCCATCCACTATATGCCACTGTGAAGGAATAAACAGCAATCGGACACGGCATCAAATCAATGAACTTTTTTATCCAAATCCACGCACAGACCGTTCAGTGTTTAGTAGTGCAATGTCCGAGTCTCTCTTGTAGCAAGAAACATTTACTAGACCGTGGACTAGCTTTGACTCCCTGAACAGTGTCCGCGCAGCCGAATTTTTATGACCATGGACGGTGCACGTGTGCGTGCATCCGAACGCGTCTTTCCGAGCTCATGGGCAAAGTTGAAAGGCCCGCGCGCTCATGAGCAAAGGAGTATCTTAGAAAGATTTGCGCGCTCAACTGTGAGCGAGACGGAGGGGAACGTGGGAAAAGTATACCTGGGCCTTTACCGCTCCAAATCAGAGGACTGGAGCTGACGGATCATATCGGGAATAACATGGGGGGCATTTGCTTGTTTGGAGAGTTACTGTCATATTGGTGTGGGGGAAGGACACAATACTGAACCAAAGCTCGATTTAATTTCATTGTCATTAGCCTACTTCATTTTTTTAAATTGTTTACACATAGGTGACTACATAGAATGAATTGTTACTGTAGAATAAATAGGCTAATCACAGTAAAAATTAAAACAAACCGGCACACATAGGCTATTATAAGCGCGACTCATGGACGGTGACGCACGCTGCATAGAAACAGCTGCTGCAGCGACTCTGGAAAGCTGAGTTTACCGGCGCGATATAAAAACATATCATGTTATATGTACTTTTAATAATACATTTTTCAAATCATATATAGGCCTTCGCAACAGATATGACTATTTCCAGACCAAAGTAGTGTCTGGAAATAAAATGAAATATTCTGGCACCTTTGATTGGGTGGGCCAGCCATCAATCTGGGTGGGCCAGTGCCGTCCTGGCCCTTCTGTAGCCTCGCCACTGCTTCAGACAGTCTGCCCAAAACAGTTTTTAGCCATTGGGTAATTTCCAACTATTTTAATTAGCTCATCTACAGTTATCAAATCTTTTAGCTTCTCCCTAATAGTGGCATGGCCTGTTTTGTAACATTTATCTTATGTTATCTTATGTACCATTATGCAGCTGCAAGTTCAGCTAGGGTGAGACCTACAGTGTTATCTTGCAGGCATGTTACCCATATCTTGAAGGCCAAAAGAGTAGCTTACTATCTTACTGCAAGTTTAGCTAAAAGGAGACATACAGTGTAAATCACAGAGACCATTCATATATTCTGCAAATATATTCAAAATATCTAATAAACAATACTACAATAGAACACTTTTAAGGTTCTACATAGAACATTTTTGCATGCGTGTAGAACTACTACAACCTTAATTCAGTTGAACAAAGATGTAAAATTGAAAGAGTGAAGGCTCTAAGGACTTAAACTACTATATGACTACACAGCCAAAATATTACATATTCCAAATATTATTCTCAAATTAAGGCATTCTGGTTAAGTATATATTAGTCTAAAAGTGAAAACAGTTAAATGTATGCCTTAAATCCATTTAAAATAAAATATTGCATGGGGGAAAAAATGTTAAGATAAGCTTCAAACTATTTCTGAGGTATGTGATTATTATAAACCACAGAAGGCTGTAATTTCTACGTTTTCTGCCTTTCCTTATCTGTAAAGGATGATTATGGCAGAAGACAGTGTTTTATAGCATTAAACTCAGATTAAAGCACTGCACTAATGCCCAATTAAGTGCCAAATGTTTAATTCATATCAGCATAGAATATCATATGCACACAGTCGATATAGAAATGACTCGACAAGAATTTTTTGATTGTAAAAACATTTTGCCTGAAAAGCCGCTGTGAAAACATTCACAGCAAGCAAACAGACAGGCTCTTTATTCTATAGTCACAACATGTTTATTCATATTTACACATTTATAGTCAAATCCATACAAACACACAAAAGGAGACGTCCGGTTAACTAAATAAATACTGTAAACGAGTTGAGGGACACAATCACCAGAACACTGCTGCTCTGTTACTTGGTTTAAATTGAACTGAATACAAACAGTGTCGCAATGCATTTGCGATTATCAGCTAAGGTATTCGCCCGATAAATAATTATATTGTAACAGTGATGCTTGTTTGTCAGTTGTTTTCCAAAATGGAGTGTTACATTAATGCTTTTTCCCCCACCACTTATGGCTGTCCACAAAAACCATTAGCCACAATTGGCTGGAAGAACTGAACTTGAGAGGGTATATTAACTCAACAACCCTTCCGAAAGTCCAATCAAGCATCTTTTAGATGTGCCAAGTTCCTCACATTCTCCTGCTGCGCATGGTTCTCACATTATGGGAAGATGATCGAGAAATCATATGCTGTGCACCTGCTTCATTAGGTTCTCTTGCACTATAAAACTTTACTCAATGTCAGTTCAGCTCCACAACTCTCTTGGCATGCGAGTCCTCGAGTTTTTTTGGCGTAAGACAGAGACGTTTGGTTGAAGATGAATCATTGTCACCGGCTGATGTCGCGGTTTCCCTCCCAGCTCTTGCCTGCGCTCTGGTCAGCGCTGCTGATGGTGCTCTGAAAGAAAGGATGCCTCAGGGCCGCAGCGAGACTGAGACGCTTCGTGGGCTCATACTCCAGCATGGCCTCGATCAGATCGAACAGCTGATGATGCTCTTCAGCTTCTGATAGAAGATATCTCTGTGAGAGAGAGAGAAAGGATAAACATTATTGTACATACATTAACATATGGCTGCCCACATTCACAAACATTCAAAAATACATTTTATATCCATTACTCCTGACTATATTCACTTTGAAGGCAAACTCTCATTTACATGTCTGAAATGTGAAGAAAAAAAAACACCTTTTAACATGTAGAATTACAAGGATAAATTAAAAGTTACAAAATGATAGAATGTCAGAACTCAAATATAAATAACTTTTAAAAATCAAAAGTAGTTTCTAAAGTATTTATCATCAAATAAATGCAGCCTTGCCCCAAACTTTTGACTAGAATTAAAAAAAATTATATTTTATATTTATATACACACCAGTCTGTTACTTACCCGTAAAGGTTTGCAGTTTTCTCTGACGTATCTTCCTGCTGAAGAGTTCTCGTCCCAGTCCAGGCGTCCACGATAAAAGTATTTCTGTTTCCTGTGTGGTGATCAGAAATCATCATTTTAGTTGCACAACATGCTGCACATACAAGCATGATTGACGTAGAAACTGTACTTTGAATCCCAGTTAAGAGGGTCAAAAATTTACCTAGTCTTGCGAATCATTCGGGAAGGAACAGGGCCCAAAATTCTCTCCATCATGGCTAAATGCTCCCGATTATCATGAGTCTGAAAATCAGATCAAAAAAAGAAGAACAAAATTAGTATGGATGAACATTACTTAGTTGATAAACATATTAGACTGTTTAGCAACGCATTTTTGCCACGTTTTACAATGCAGGTATGACATATGTTCCTGTACAGTGAGCTCTGTGTGTGCATGAGAAAGAGAGAGCATTAGTGAGCTCATCTGAGGTCAAAGGGTGAACGGCAGGTGTCTGGCTTCAATGTGCGTGCGTGGACACCTGTGACCCTTTGGTCAGATTCTACTTGATCTTAAGCTGCTTAGTGAATATAAACAAGAGTGGCTGTGTAGACCTGCTGTCATGACTCAGAAAAGTGGTACGAAAAAGGAAGTAGCGGAGTTGGATTTTGTACCTGGAAGAGTGTAAAGCCGAGGTAGTACTCGAAGAGGATGCAGCCTATACTCCACACGTCACACGGCTGACTCCAGCCCAATTCTGCAAGGCAAAACAATTTGGTACACTGTTTTGAGCTACAGGCCCTGTTTCCACCTAGTATTAAGATGCGTTTTGGTGCGATCGGATAATGAGTGGACGACGCTAAATACAAGTGTAAACGTGGTCTAAAAATGTTTGAGCCTATCCACTTACAACCACTTCCAAAAGTAGTCAAAAACACATTAGATCGGATTGCTTTCGGCATGTAAACGCTCATGTGGTCAAATGTGTTCGAACAGACACAAAAGACCACCTACTGACCGAATGCATGAACATATGAAGTGTGCTAGCCAGACGAGACTTAAAAAAAAAAAAAAAAAAAATGGACAAGAGACGGAATAAACACCAGGTGTAAACGGGTATGCGTCTGCCTTATCTACTTGTGATCCGATCGACCAAAACACATCTTAATACCAGGTGTAAACAGGGCCATAAAATCATCTGGTGGTGACATCATGCTACTGCATCATAACCTTGCAGGACACTGTACGGTTTATTCAGTCAGAAGCACATGTGCAAACCGTTTAGGTCAGTGGTTCTCAACCAGGGGGCATCATTAAACTTCCAAGGGGGCCTCAAGATGACTCAAAATTATTTAAAATAAGACAAAACAAGCATGAAGCTAAACAACTTTTACAAAAGATTACCATTTCAGATAAATGCTGTTCTTTTGAACTTTCTATTTGTCGAACGATCATGAAAAATGTATTTCAGTTTACACAAAAAAAAATATTAAGCAGCACAAGTGTCTTCAACATTGATAATGATAAGAAATGTATCATAAGCACCAAATCAGCATATTAGAATGATTTCTGAAGGATCATGCGACACTGAGGACCGGAGTAATGACGCTGAAAATTCAGCTTTGCCTTCACAGGAATTTAATTACATTAACAAAAATATTAAAATGGAAATGAGTTTTTACATTTTAATAATATTTCACAATATTACCATTCTCATTGTATTTTGATCAAATCAATGCAGCCTTGGTGAGCATAAGAGACTTTATAAATCATTTAAAAATCTTACTTTGAGCAGTGGTGCACTTATAAATAACAACCCATTTGCTCATTTATATTAACAGCAAAGCAACATGCAGAACATTTCATAAGAGATTAAGGTTGGGTATCAGCTTTCATGGCAACCAATCTTACGTTGGACGATTCCCTGCAGTCTGCTGAATGAAGTCACTGACTCTAATTAAATTCCTTGTGGTGGAAAGGAAGAAGCTAATATGCTGTGTTGCTGCAGCGATTAACCCCATCTAGTCCTGTGCCTCAACTAATCTCGCTTCATGCTAATAACAAGAGTTATTATAGCTCAAATTCGGGATAATGTGTACTGCTAAAATACATGCTGTTTGGTCAGTCACAAGGCACGATTGCCCTTACCTAGAATAACTTCAGGTGCTCTGTAATGCCTGGTAGAAACGATGGTGCTGTGGTGCTCATGGTCAAATGTAGCACTACCAAAATCCACCACCCTCACTGCTGTGCTCTTCACAGTACGCTCGTCTCGCTTCTACCTCAGAGAGAAAGAGTCAATTAATATGCATATCCTTTAGTGGACAACTAATGTGTTTTCCGATAGCTGATACTAATATGTTAACATACAAAAACAATTGGTTTAGTTAAAAGCTAATGACAAACTCTTTCATCACCTTTTCCACATTGTATGTGATTGTGAAGTCAGAGTTGACAAAGAGAATGTTCTCTGGTTTCAGATCTGTGTGGGTCAGTTTGTTTTCATGCAAAACTGCAGAGGAGAAACAGACCACAATACTATGAACTGCAGAACTGGCCCTTTAAAACATGGCAAATGGAGTCCAACCTTTGGATAATTTGTGGAAAACACAAAAAACAAAAAAAAACAAAAAACACACACACACCGATCCTTACTAGAATGTTCACTTACATTTGACAGCCAGGCAGATCTGGTAGGCCATATGACGCACTTGGCTGATGGAGTAGGGCAGGTAATTGTTTTCTTTGAGGAAATCAAAAGTACTGAGAGCCAAGAGCTCAAAACTGATACACATATGGCCATGATAGTCGAACCAGTCAAACATCTGCACACACAGACTAAGAATCGAGAAACAGAAAAGTAGACAAGTTAAAAAGTGGAATTTTGTAAGCAAGTTATCAATTTAGTTGTTTTTGGTGTATTTTGAGGTAAAAGTACTTCATATACAATTCCTCAAAAATTTGCTAATTTTGTAAATCGTGCTAATTTATGGGGCAGTTGTGGTCTAATGGTTAGAGAGTGAGGGTTCGATTCTCAATTCCGGCAGGAAATGACTGAGTTGCCCTTGAGCAAGGCTCCTAACCCCCAATCACTCCCCAGATGCCACAGCAAAATGGCTGCCCACTGCTCTGGGTGTATGTGTATGTGTGTGTTCACAACTCACTACTTCTAAAGTGTGTGCACTGACTTGAATGGGTTAAATGCAGAGGACAAATTCTATGTATGGGTTACCATACTTGGCCTTCACATGTAACTTTCACTTTCATTTTCATTCTGCTGTCAACTCACTTCTTATTCTCAGGATCCTTTTCATTGATTCTTTCCAGTACGTTGATCTCCAGCCGGGCAGCCTCTTTGTACTTTTCCACATTTTTGATGATCTTCAGAGCGACATGTGCTCCACCCCTTAACCAAGCAGAAGAGCATTAGTTTAAACATTGCAGTGTTCACTTATCTGTAAGATAGCTTCCTAACTGCATACATGTATTCGACCCTGCAATCAAAAGGAATTAACTACATGTATGGGTCCATCCACGTTAGCGAGCACAGCCATTTTAACCTTGAATGTGCAAGGCTTCCGTTGTCAGCCACACAAAAACAGCTTCTTGATAATGCAAACTGGTATTCCTTATATTATTTAACTTATTATCATAAGCAAACACACTGGTTTGTAGAGCAACAGTTTTACCATTTACTGCACTTTGCAATAGCTCTAGTTATTTACCTATAGTGGCTAATGAATCTGTCTCTGAATCTGAAGTCATAAGAAATACCTTACTTCTGCACTGGAAAATAAGATGTTTAGATTTGTCTGTTGTAGGGTGACAAGTAAAACTGATAAATTGCAAAAATGCTGATTATAGATCAATAAAAGCCCTAAACCTCTGTTGAGAGCTGGGGTAGTCCTTATTTCTCTGAATATTTTCTTACAGGACACAAACCTATAAGCCCTTGGCCTTTCTTGCTACCTGTAATAATGGTACACTGCATTTTTACCTCCCAGAGCAGATCTTTTTCAGCCCAACAACTAGACAAAGAAACACATTTTGTTTGAAGTTCACACCATGTTGGTTTTGTAATAAAGCAGCTGATTGGTCGCTAAGCGACGACGCTCACCTGCGATGATCAATACATTGCATCACCCTCCCGAAGGTGCCCTCGCCCAAAGTGCTGACAATCTCATCTAAGAGACAAATAGAGGGAAAAAGACGTAGAGAAAAGGGAGGGGAAATGTAAAGAGCTTAAATTAGACAGCGCATTTAAAGAGAAATCCTAAACAAGTTTCCTAGAATCACATTTTTAATGTTAACTGTGACTATCTATTCAGGTTAACCTAAAAAAAAAAAACGACAAGAGTCAATACGCACACTTTCGATGAAAGGAATAAAGTAAACATGTTTGAAAAAAAAACGCATGTTTTTTCAACAACAAAAATAGTCTGCATTAGTTTAAAAAAAAAAAAAAAAAAAAAAAGTTACGAAAAACAGACTTATGTAGGTCCGACGCAGAAGGACCGCTAATAGATAAAAAATTAACAGGGATTTTAAAACAACAGGACTGCTTAAAACTAATTCGAAAACTAAAACGACTATTTTACGACTATGAAAAATGACATGCATAATACCTATGGAAATATCTGCATGTCACAGAGCAATCAAAATCGAATAAATCGAAATGATTGACAGCATACGATGTAGGGGTAATGTGAATAACCTTGGGACATTAATAATAATAATAATAATAATATGGGACATTACGGAGACTGGAAAAAACTAAATCTGGGAACCTGGCAGTCAGGAATTAAAAAGGATCATAATACTTCTACACAGCAATACAAACACCCCATTCCCACTGAAAAGAATAAAAAAGGAGCTACTAAAGACATGTTCGACATGCCTTCCCCCTTGCCTGTTTCGGCAAAAGGGGAGAACATTCTATGGCAGCATCATCATCACCACCAACATCATGATCATGACCTCCTGCCCTCCCCTGTGTGTGTCTGCTGTGTGCTGGTACTGATAGGGAGAAAGGTTACGATATAGGAGTAGAGGAGTAGTAGTAGTGGCAGTGTGTACATCTCTCTTGCAGGACGTCGCCACTCCGACAGATCAGGTGACCCTCCTCGTCGTCCCTCACACACAGTGCCCGTGTCCCGCTGTCACTCCGCTGCTTCGGCCCCGGCCAGGGTCACAGGTCAGAGGTCACGCCACGACCGCAGAGGGAGGAGGGGAGGTGGGCGGAGCGGGGAGAGTGGAGGGGGGCAGCCGTAGCCACGGCGACGAAGATGAGCAGTGTTGTAGTTGTTGTAGGTAGTTTGGTGGTCATGGGGCGAATCGTATGACACCACGTGAGGAGATATATATAACGATAGGGATATAGTGCAAGGGATCAAGTCAAAGATAACATTTTACCCCTCCCTTCTTGCTTGCTTTCAAACTCCCCCTCATCCCTCTGCCTAGCAACCCTGACAAAAAGTCACAAAAAGCAACCTGCATCAACATTTACTCATAGAAGAGCACATGAGTGAAGGCATTGCTAATTCACAACATGACAAAAGAAACAGGTTGCTCTACTGAGAGACTGGAAATAAAATTAAAGAGCTGAAATTATGGAGCAACTTTGCATGTTTTCATAAAAACAAACTGTGAAAGAGTTATATAGGCGTGTAGATAGAGCAAGAAAAAGAATGGATGAGAGTTATGAGATATTTCAGAGGCTTTCCCAACAAACACATTTACTACTTATATTTACATTAATGTCTACTGCATTGAGTCTCACTATAATGTTACAGTTGGGCCAATTCGATAATAAACACTGAAAGCCAAGACTTAGACTAGCACTATTAAAAAAGACAAAATGTCAACAAAAAGAAGAACATAAAACAAAAGAGTTCATACTTACCAAATCCTGGGGCTGTGGAAAAGAAAAGCGTTACGGAGAAAGAGAGACAGGAGCGTGTAGAGGTAGAGAGAGAAGAAGGGATTTGGGGGTGGGAAAGAGCAGGCTCGGGTATTGAAGTACTCACCGAGGAGGATGGGCTATAGGACCTGGTTCTACGCCGCCTTCGTTTGTGCTTACGCCTGCTGCCTTTCCTCCGGTACGAGTCCTCGCGGTCCCGATCGCGGCCCCGTCGGAAGTCGAAGCTGGGCGAGGCGTCGCGGGAGTAGTAGTTGCTCGGCGTCCTGTGTTCCCTGTCGCGATCCCTGTCCCGTTCCCGGCTGTGGTCCAGGCGCCGATGGCTCTCGCCGTAGTGTCTGTCGTATGGCCTGCGGTCTGAAGAGCGGTTGTCGTAGCTGGGAAGTGTGATATACCATAGAATCACTTACAGAAACAATGATCCTTCCAAGTTACCGTTGCTTACTTCCTGGTATTTAATTAATAATCATTAAAATATTTTAATAAAATATTAGAGCCGACACCCCAAAATGAACGAAGACTTTACCATGTCATCAAAGGTTTGTGCCCCTAAAGTAAACGGTCTGGAAAGTTTAAGATCAAAGTGCACGACAAATAAAGTTATCGTCTCCTAAAAGAAAAGAACTGATTCTCAACTGCTGATAAGAGACATCAGCAATTCCAGTCTTACTTCCTGTTACATACCTAAATAATAATGTTACAAATTTGCATAATGCCAGCCCTATGGTCTAAAATAATAAAATAATTATAAATAATAAATAAATATAAAATTTAAAAAAATATTGGAATTGTGATTTAAAAAAAAGCTTCATGTTTGCTGTGTTTATATATTGACATCATTATAAAAGGAAATATTGCTATTGTAATATTTCACTGAAGAAAAAATAATAATAATAATAATAATAATCAAGAAAAATACTCATGCAATGAAAACGATCATACCTCCTGGATCGAGCATAGCCGGCATCCTGCCTGTGTCCTCTCCCTCTCCTCTCACGTTCACTACTGGAGGAGAATGTCGGCGAACGGCGATGCCGAGGTTTTCTCCCTCGCTCTCTGTCTCTGTCCCGATAACGATCTTGGTAGCTGCTGTGGCTGGCCCTCTCCGAGGACGGGTACCGTCTGGAGTGTGGCATCTGCTTAAGATATATCAAAGAGAAATAAAATGCAACGACTTCACAAAACCTGACTTTTAGTCTTATTACTACCATGAAGGAACATGCCAAATGGCTGCCCATATGTTGGCATTTTAAAGAGGCAGGTCTAGAACAGGTGTTAAAAACATTTGGAGAACAATTTTACCATAAGGAAGTCTGAGATTTTAATTTAAATTTTAAAACATTGCCACATTATTTTCTTTTGTATGCTTGACACATATGTTGTTACTGTCATACAAACCATTCAAGTCTGCCTGGAAAACAAGCTTAAACTTTTTAATTTTTTTTTCATTCATCAAGGATAGGTGTGTGTGTGTGTGTGTGTTTATGTATTATATATATATATATATATATATATATATATATATATATATATATATATATATATATATATATTTATATTATATTATATATAAGGGTATTTTGCATAAAATATATATTTTTTGCTATAAAACATAAGGGGGGGGGGTAATAATTTCTGTAATTTAGAGAAAAAAAGAAAGAAAAAAAAGAAAATTATTTAAGTAACATGTAAATGTATTAGAGAGTATTTATAATCTGAAAATTAAACATTTAAAATACATTCATGGAGAAATTCTGCCCCAAACTGTATCAAGAGCCAGTTATTCGAGCCAACTTCTATATTTAGCAGAGAAACCGCAGACCAAGACGTAACAAATATGCAAATATTCAATAACTCGAAATTAACTATATTATAGTGATAAATGTGATCAGATGTACAGATGTTTATTATGCATTATAAAAAGAAAAGCGACATTTCTGCAGGAACGAATACATATCTCACCAACTAGCTAAAGTTGTTGTTGTTGTTGTTTTGAACCCCTGTTTCTTTTGCAGTGTAACACCAAGAACGTCATATATTAATCGTCTCTATTGTTTAACTAAAATTCGTGCGGCAAGGTCGATACATGACATGGTGTCGCAACGTTTGAAAACGGAAGATAAATATTATCTTTTTCTCGCTGACTAGCTGCTATGCGCGTCGACGGCCATTTTGAGATCTTCTAATCTCCATTTCTCAAATGCTCGTTCCTCGGGTTTTCGGCTGAGATAGGAGCAAAAAGTAACAGAGAGTAAAATAATGTTTTGTAATCACCGTTTTAGCAGCCAGCCCTGTCCGTTTATCCCAAAGAAAATCCGTGTTGACGCTTCGGCTACAAATTTCTCACTCAAGCCCAATTAAACAGTGAAGGAAAAAAACTACTTCCGGTCCCTCCTCCTAAAACGGCTTCTTTATGCGCGCGCGTGCCATTTGCACAACATTCAGCGTGAACAGTGCGCTATTTATTCCATAATGATAATCCACAAAGAATGTGCCATGTTAGTTAAAGTTTATTTACACAAACATAGTTACAATAGCCACCAGTGTCTGCACAAAAAGAAAATACACATATAATACGGAAAGACAAGGTTTTTTTTGTATTTGAAGATTAAATTATGATTTTACAGTAGAAATAAATGCAGTCATTTTGGTTGATACTACGGTAAGAGTAACACAGTATAAGTTATTTTATAATTGCTTATTATTTTAATGGTATTGTTCATATCCAGCTTTGTTTTCCAATGCATACTTATGCTAAATACATTTGACCAAAAAATAGACAAATCTTACAAGAAAAGTAGTTTTTGATATTTGCAAATTTTATTTACACATGAATACAAGAATATTCACATTTCGTGTAGAGGTTAAAAACAGTAAAAACAAACAAAACACAAATTTTAATATATTGTATTATACTATTCATATTCAATGGGTCATATAGTTAGAATGCTCTTCCAGAACAGTGCCACAACTACATTTCTGATAGGCTGATGAAAGTGTACAACACCCACACTTTAGTGAAAGCTTTAGTGTTGTTGAAAGGGGCAGATCAGAGCAGTCTTCCTGTACAGCGCAATGAGCCACAGCAGCAGAGCAGAACCTTCCCCTCCACACTGCCCACCTCATAGTTATAGTCCCACGTCAGCTCCGTACCTGCCCTGATGCGCCTGATAAAGAGAGAAGGAAGGAAAAATGGGATACAAACACATTAAGATTCTTGTCTACAAGGCGATTAATACATGGCTAAGGGGCTTTTTACACAGAAAGCGTAATACCATTCCACTTCTTTACCTTTATATAGTTTATATAAACAAAGCACAGGGGCTGTTCACAGAGATTGCATTTTTCCATTTCACTGTGCTACATTTCCATAGTTTTTCTATGTAAACATTTTGCAAAGCTCTCTAGACCTTGCATTTTTCTGTTCCACGGTCCTGTATCTCGTGTTTTTAACTGACAAAATACACTGTACAAAGAAGTTGAACATTTTAAAAAAATGCATCTCTAGACATGCTAGGTGAAGGGTTTCTGACTGTTAGGCATTCTGTGTTAACCAGCCCTGACGAACCATTCACACAGGAAGCGTTTTTTCATTCCACTGCACTGCTTTTCAATTGTTTTTCCATATAAACATGCACTAGACAGACGTGTTTGACCTTGCGTCTTTTGCGGCGTCTCACGCATGACACACGTTCTAAAAACATGCCGCTCAAGTTAAAAGAAGTTCAACTTTAAAAAAAAAAAACGCACATCTTTCATTCCACTGACCTGCGTCTCATGTTTTTAAAGGATTAGTTCACTTTAAAATGAAAATTACCCCAAGATTTACTCACCCTCAAGCCATCTTAGGTGTATATGACTGGCTGACTTCTTTCTGATGAACACACTCACGAGTTATATTAATAATTATCCTGACACGTCCAAGCTGTATAATAAGCTAAGAGTTTGAAGCTCAAGAAAGTGCATCCATCCATTATAAACGTACTCCACATGGCTCTGGGGGGGTAAATATCTATCTTCTACCAGACTGCCTTCAATATTCAACGTCCGGTTTTTAAAGCGGTTTTATGATTTTTTTTGTAAGTTGAATATGGAAGGCAGTCTGGCAGAAAATAGATATTTTATTTTATAACTAAACATGGATATTTGTCTTACACAAATGCATCGCATGCACTTTGAGCTTCAAACTTGTTGTCCCCATTCACTGCCATTATAAAGCTTGGACACATCAGGATATTTATTAATATAGCTCTTATATATAACTTGTGTTCATCACAAAGAAGAAAGTCATATACACATAGGATGGCTTGAGGGTGAGTAAAGCTAAAGGGTAATTTTCATTTTAAGTGAACTAATCCTTCAAATTCTGGCACTTTCTTCTTCTCTATTAGAATTCTGGCGGTGTAGACGCAGCTAAGTGTATTACTGCCCTCCACAGGTCAAAGTTTGAACCAAATTGTTATATACTTGCACTAGCATATTGTATATGACAATTTAGTTCAAACTTTGACCTGTGGAGGGCAGTAATACACTCAGCAGTGTCTACACTGCCTGAATTCTAATAGAGAAGAAGAAGAGAGCTAGTTCAAGATGAGTGTTTATGGTTAAAACGTATAAAAAGTTTATTATTTTTTTTAGAAAATGAGCGATGGTTTCTCTAGATAAGACCCTTAAATCCTTGTCTGGGATTGCTGTAAACTGTAATTTTGACCTTCAACCGTTTAGGCTCCACTGAAGTCCACTATATGGAGAAAAGTCCTGGAATGCTTTCATCAAAAACCTTAATTTCTTTTCGACTGAAGAAATAAAGATATGAACATCTTGGATGACAAAGCTGAGAAAATTATAAGGACATTTTAATTTGAAAGTGAACCAATCCTTTAACTGCAAAAACATGAGTCTAGCATTATGAAGAACAACAATGAAAAATTAGTGCAGTGGAATAGAAAAATGTCTAAGAATTGTTAATTAACGGTAATTAGGAATTAGGACACACTTATGAAATCAATATTTAGGGTTCCCAAATAAAACTTGGGCAAAGATCATTCATTTTTAAATATATATATAACACTTCTTTAATAGATAATCAAGCTGGTATGAATCAAGGCACTGACTTGCTGGCAAAGAACGCCACCCATGGGAACCGGAGGTCATGTGTGTCCACAAAGACGTTCTGGACAAACAAATTAGGACTGCAGCTATGCTGTTGAGAGAGGCAGAATTAACGATAAAGCAATATTAAAATTATACAAAACAAAAGTTTTCATTACAAACTCGTTTCATTGTTGGCACATTTACAATCACGAAAGGCTGGGTTTAGCTTACGTTGATGTAGCGGCCAAGGTTGCCCTCTTGTCTTGCGTCAATGATGTAACAGGTGTCCTCGTCATTAAACAGTCTGCGGGTGTTGTTGGAATGCAGAGCTGTCCTCTTTTTCTCATTTTGTGCGTCAATGGTTTCTAGGGGTTTTACTCTTCTCTGGGAGGACTTTATGGCAAAGCAACGCTTTGGACCTGAGGGTTCTTGACCTAGAGACACAAATTACAGTAATTCAATGAAATGATTAATGCATAAAATAATGAATAATGGTTATTGGTTAAGAAATAAGAACTGACCGTCCTCTCTTATTTGTTTGGTCACTTTCTTCTGAGCATCTTTAGGTGCTTCATGTGGCTTATGGGATAGTTTTGTCTCGCCTAAGGACTCATCACAGACTGAATAGGTAAAGAGAACAGGCCAAAAAAACATCAGGTAAGTTTGCAACATATTAGAGCAACATGAATGATTTGAAAGAAGCCTCTTGTGCTCACCAAGGAAGCTGCTAGATTTCAACCTATACACCTTATTGTCCATGGCTGCATCCCAATTTGCATACTATACATCCTAAATTGAATTTAGGATTAGTCTGTCTAATATCAAAAGACAAAGCTAAAGCAGCTACATGAGCATTTAAATGTTTTCGGAGATGACGTAATAATAAAATTATAAGCTACATGTTGCTCATACAGTAAATCATGGTGCTAGCAATGCCAAGGACATGGGTTAGATTTTAAGGGAATGCATGAACTGATAAAATGTGATAAAACTTGAATGCAATGTAAGTTGCTTTGGATAAAAGTGTTGGTCAAATGCATAAATTAAAATGATATGTAAATTTTAAGGTCATGTCTTACATGCAGACAGTTTGCAACAATGGGGCCTATGTCAACACTTTATGACTCAAGATTTTATGATGTATATCTATAGTATGCCTTAAACTTTAACACTCTCTCATAAGTTATTACTAATATGTTCTTTCCTCATCACCAGCAAAGTATACAAAATGGGATGATTCAAGTCACGGTTTACTCTCCATCTAACCAGGATTAGTATCGTTAACTAAACCTATACACTAATATATTGAAATAAAGCTGAAATAAAATAAAGTGTTGTCAATCGAGAAAAAAAAAAAACACATTTTTTCTGTAATTAATCATGATTAAAAATATTTTTTAAAGGTGCCCTAGAACTTAAAAAAAAAAGAAAAAAAAAAGTAATATAAGTCTAAGGTGTCCCCTGAATGTGTCTGTGAAGTTTCAGCTCAAAATACCCCATAGATTTTTTTTAAATTCAGTTTTTTAACTGCCTATTTTGGGGCATAATAAGAAATGAGCCGATTCAGGGTGTGTGGCCCTTTAATTCTCGTGCTCCCCGCCCCAAGAGCTCGCGCTTGCCTTAAACAACATAAAAAAAGTTCACACAGCTAATATAACCCTCAAAATGGATCTTTACAAAGTGTTCGTCATGCAGCATGTCTAATCGCGTAAGTACAGTGTTTATTTTGATGTTTACATTTGATTCTGAATGTGTTTGAGGCTGTGCTCCGTGGCTAACGGCTAATGCTACACTGTTGGAGAGATTTATAAAGAATGAAGTTGTGTTTATGCATTATACAGACTGCAAGTGTTTAAAAATGAAAATAGCGACGGCTCTCTTGTCTCCATGAATACAGTAAGAAACGATGGTAACTTTAACCACATTTAACAGTACATTAGCAACATGCTAACGAAACATTTAGAAAGACAATTTACAAATATCACTAAAAATATCATGTTATCATGGATCATGTCAGTTATTATTGCTCCATCTGCCATTTTTCACTATTGTCCTTGCTTGCTTACCTAGTCTGTTGATTCAGCTCTGCACATCCAGACGTTACTGGCTGCCCTTGTCTAATGCCTTTCATAATGTTGGGAACATGGGCTGGCATATGCAAATATTGGGGGCGTACACCCCGACTGTTACGTAACAGTCGGTGTTATGTTGAGATTCGCCTGTTCTTCGGAGGTCTTTTAAACAAATGAGATTTATATAAAAAGGAGGAAACAATGGAGTTTGAGACTCACTGTATGTCATTTCCATGTACTGAACTCTTGTTATTTAACTATGCCGAGGTAAATTCAATTTTTGAATCTAGGGCACCTTTAATATTTTTACATGGTAATTTCAGTTACTCTCCAAATTAATGTAGAAACAACTTAAAGACAGTATATTTTAAATATTAATTTAATGGCATCTTTTTATGAAAGAAGGCCAGTATCACTGATAGTAATACTGATGTCTCTATGAAATTGATTTTTTTAAACAATAATTATAGACATTCAACATTACAGTATAACTGAAACATCACACTGAATCTTACCTTCCATATCCTCTTGTTCTGTGGCCAGCTCCATAGGTTCTTCTCTTTCTATGTGGGGGGAAAAAAAAAAACAAACAAAACAAAAACATGGCAAAAATTTCAATTGAAAAGACACACAATTGCTTGGTTATATGTTAACTTGTCTTAAAGGATTAGTCCACTTTCTAATAACATTTTCCTGATAATTTACTCACCCCCATGTCATCCAAAATGTTTATGTATTTCTTTCTTCTGTCGAAAAGAAATTAAGGTTTTTGATGAAAACATTCCAGGATTTTTCTCCTTATAGTGAACTTCAATGGTCTCCAAACGGTTGAAGGTCAAAATTACAATTTCAGTGCAGCTTCAAAGGGCTTTAAACGATACCAGACGAGGAATAAGGGTCTTATCTAGCAAAATGATCGGTCATTTTCGGAAAAAAATACAACTGTATATGCTTTATAAACAAAATATCGCTTACGCTGTATGTCCTACGCCTTCCCTATTCTACTTATGGAACGAATGCGGCACCAGTTTCGTTTTTTTCCGTAAGTAGAATAAGAAAGGCGTAGGACATACAGCGTACACGTTTTGAAGAATGCGGAAACCGGAAGTACGTTCAAGGCGATATTTTGTGTTTATAAAGCATGTACAGTTGTATGACTGATCGTTTCGCTAAATAAGACCCTAAATCCTCGTCTGGTGTCATTTAAAGCCCTTTGAAGCTGCATTGAAACCAATTTTGACCTTCAACCGTTTGGAGGCCATTGAAGTCCACTATAAGGAGAATAATCCTGGAATGTTTTCATCAAAAAAACTTAACTTCTTTTCGACTGACGAAAGACAGACATGAACATCTTGGATGACATGAGGGTGAGTAAATTATCAGAAAAATTTTATTGAAAAGTGGACTAATCCTTTAAGGCTGAATATTTACACACACAACACACCTTCACCGCTGCTAGAATCTTCTTGGTAGAGGGGATTTTTCCACAACGGCCCTGTTTTCATGGTTATGGTCTTCTTGTTGCTTTCGACCTCTGTGTCTGAGCAGTACGCCTCGCTCTCATAACCCTCTTTTAGTTTCTCCACCCCCTCAATGAAGTCAAGGTTGGCCAAATACTCATTGCCGGACACCGTGTCATCTTCATTCATTTTGTCTTCGTTTACTATTTTACCTGCGAGGTGATAGATGGAGGTGGTAAGGAAGTAATTGTTTTGGACTAAAAGGTTTTTGGTTCAAATGCCTGATTGCTTACCAGTGAAAACACACACGAATGTGCCCTTGGCCACATCATCTCTGCAGCGGATGCCCCATCCCTTGTGCTGTGTCATGAAGAGCTCCAGCCGCAGCTGCATACCGTGCTGAACCAGCCTGTTGCTGCACATTCTTGGGTCACAGCGGCAGAGAGAGTTACACTCGTATACCCTACAGAGATGGAAAGAGAGAGAGAGATGAGCGAGGGTGTTTGAAAACATAAGTGTAATGTCATTAAGTGTTGGGGTTACATTATCGAGTTACACAATCAGATTACTTGACACACTACTTTTAAATTTAATACAAAATATCGGAGTTTTTCAAATAATTAAGGCAATTTCACACAGTGAATTGCAAACTCAGAATATTACACAAACCTACAATAACTAAATATGTTAACACTAATATATTTTATGTATTTAAGCTCATTTTATTAACCAATGTCTTTGCTGGTGACCTTTGATGATCCAATTAAACCATACTAATAAGGAAAAAGTTTTTTGTTTTTATTGCTAAAATAAAAGTGTTGAACAAAGTTGAGGTAAGATTTTCTTTTTATTCCTTATGGATGCATTAAATTGATCAAAAGGGTCAGTAAAACATTTACACTTGACTGCTCGGAGGCACATCGATGGAAAGGTGGGTGGTGTTTGAGGAAGTTGATCCTTTTGCCATTCAACTATATTTAGCAGCACAACCATTTTAAACAATATTTCTAGAGCAACAAATCAGCATATTAGAATGATTTCTGAAGAATCATGTGACACTGAAGACTGGAGTAATGATGCTGTAAATTCAGCTTTGCATCACAGGAAAAAGTACATTTTATAATATATATTATTAAAATAGAAAACCATTATTTTAAATTATAATATTTAACAATACTACTGTTTTACTGTATTTTTGATCAAATAAATGCAGCCTTGGTGAGCAGAAGAGAATTCTTTCAAAAACATTTGCACAAACTCTTTAAAATACTGACCACAAAATTTTAATGATAGTGTATCTAGTTATGCATTGACTTGTCTCAGACCATGATTATAAGGTTTTTGTCAATAAAATTAACACTGATGCATTTCATCTGATATTGGATAGGCAATTCCATTGTAATCAAACAAGAATCAGACAGACAAAAAAAACAGAGGTTGTTTCTTACCCTGTTGGCAAGCTTGTTGGCAACCTCTTGTGTGTGTATCCAGCACTAACATCTACTGGACCGCCACTGCATAAGGACGTGGCCTCAATGGTCAGCTGGTGGCATGCGCACTTTGACCTGTTGCACATACAAATACAATGCGTTTAATAATGTTATCCATAATTTAAAATTCAATGCAATTTATTAGTTAAATAATTATGACTTGGGAACCTAAAGGCAAACTTTTTTGATCCTTGATTCATCATATCCAGGTCAAAAACATTTTATCTGTGAAGGCATGTTTAGTGTAGTGTTGTCAAAAGTACCAACCGTGATACCAAGTTAGTATGAAATTTAAAAAATGAGAGGCTTTGAGTGCTGTTGAGGGGATTCGTAAACATCTCTGATTAGCAATTGTGTTTGTACGCTCATCAGATATGTCTGTGATTGGTAGCAATGATCAATGCACAGGAACGTTTGAAAGCACTTGCAAGTGTTTGAAAGCGGGACCATTTGAAATGCTCTGTGTGTATCTGTGTAAGCGCTCTGTAAGCATCACTGATGTCTATTTACAACATGTTTTTGAAGCAATGATCATTGTAGCCAATCATAGACATATCTGATGAGCGTGTGAACAACTGCCAATCAGAGGTGTTTACGAATCCGCTCAAGTAGCACTCGAAGTGTCGCATTTTTAAACTTTCAGTACCGACTTGGTATCGCGGTTGGTACTTTTGACGACACTAGTTTAGTGTATGACTTCTCAAGAATTATGATTGCTGGTTAGGGACTGGTAGATACATAGACAAACTTCTGTGTCTAAATTAGGGATGGGCAACTTCAGTCTGGAGGGCCACTGTCTTCAGCAGAGTTTAGCTCCAACCCTGATAAAAAAAACTCCCCTGCCTGTGGTTTTCTAGTAATCTTAAAGACACTGTATTTTCAGGTGTTTGATTAGGGTTGGAGTTAAACTCTGCAGGACAGTGGCCCTCCAGGACAGAAGTTGAACTCGAAACATTCCTTTAATTTTGCAAATTTGCTAAGAACATACCTGTCCCGACAGCCATCTGTGCAGTCACAGCCGATCAAGAAATCTAAGCTTGTATTGATGTTAACACCTGGGGCTGGACTTCTGTCTTTGGTGTAAGTGACATTAGGAGCAAGTGTATTGTCCACTTCATTAACACAGGGCACCGGCACCACCTCCCTACCCTCCGAGATGTCCGGCAGGTAGAGGTGAGGCTGGCCAGTTGATGTGGAAGGGGGTCGGGCACGATTCACAAGGACAAATGGATCCATACAAAACATTTCCAGAAAGAGGAAGTCACATCGTGTTTCAATCAAGTATTCTTGAACTTCCTGCATGTCACACAGGCTCCGCCCACATGGAGAACGATAAAAAATGTGGAAAAACACCTAAAGAAAGCAAAAAGGAGACATTTATGATAATAAAAATAATGTGTAGCTGCCATACAGAGAAACATCTCCTTTCGAAAGTTTGGGGTCAGTAAGATTTTTAAAGAAATTAATACTTTTATTAAGCAAGGAGGCACTAAATTGATCAAAAGTGACATTAAAGACATTTATTATATTACAAAATATTTCTATTTCAAATAAACACTGTTCTTTTGAACTTTCTATTCATCAAAGAATCCTGGGGAAAAAAAAAAAAAAAAAAAAGTATAATGGTTTCTAAAAAAATATTAAGCAGCACAACTATTTTCAACATTGATAATACTAAGAAATATTTCTTGAGCAGCAAATCAGCATATTAGAATGATTTCTGAAGGATCATGTGACACTGAATACGGGAGTAATGATGCTGAAAATTCAGCTTTGCGTCACAGGAATAAATTACATTTCAAAATATATTATAAAATACCAAACAGTTATTTTGAATTGTAATAGTATTTCATATTCATGCATTTAAAAAAAAAAAAAAAAATCTTACCAACCCAAACTTTTGAATGGAACATTCAATATAGTTGAATGGCAAAAGGATCAACTTCCTCAAACACCACCCACCTTTCCATCGATGCGCCTCCGAGCAGTCATTCGCCGAAACTTAAAAAGCAATGGGATAAGAAGAGGATTTTGACCACGATGCATGTCTGCCTGAGACGGTCTTACCCCATCCAGACATGCTGGACAACAGCGATGATACAAGTATATAGACTTGGACTGCTCTTGCTCTGAAACATGCTCCTCTTCCTCAGAAACATACTCTTCCTCCTCATCAGGGGCGGGTCGTTTTGCACTTCTGGAATATAGTGTGAGGAGGTTAGTATTCCAGACCATCCCATCTTTAACCAGGACAAGCCCATTACTCACCTTAAACTTGAGGTACTGACTGCTGTAGCAGATTTACCCTTCGACACACCGTCAGCTGGTAAGACGAGCGAGAGCTTAGACAACTTCTGGAGGATGACCTTCGGCTGGAAAGCTGCCGACATGATATTTTGAGGGGAGATAGATGGTGTTTTGGTGACTGTGGATTGTCGGGTCACGCGTGCGGGAGTCTCATCTGCTGAGGTGACAGTCGTTGAAGTAACAGTTGCTGAGGCAACTTTTGTAGAGGAGGAAGTTGTGTTGTGCTGAGGCATGGCATTTCCTGCTAAACAAGAAACAGAATTGGTGATTAATACTAATACAATAAAATACACAAAAATGTATAAACTAATTTTTAACAGATTAAAGTACAAAAGAAAACAACTTCAAAGAATCAAAAGAAACATTTTCAAGCAATATGTAGATTCTGGGCTGGCATGTTTTAGTCCAGGTTAAAGGGTTAGTTGACCCAAAAATGAAATTTGTCAAATTATTCACCCTCCTGTCGTTCCAAACCCACAAGACCTTCGTTTATCTTTGGAACACAAATTAAGATATTTTCGATGAAATCAGAGAGCTTTCTAATTTTTGTTTTGTTTTTGCGCACAAAAAGTATTCTCGTGTCTTCATAACATTAAGGTTGAACCACTGTAGTCACATGGACATGCACATGAATTTAACAATGTCTTTACAACCTTTCTGGCCCTTGAAATTTGTTATGACGTTGCTGTCTATAGAGAGATCAGAAAGCTCTCGGATTTCACCAAAAATATCTAATTTGTGTTCTGAAAATGAACTAAGGTCTTGCGGGTTTGTAATGACATGAGGGTGAGTAATTAATGACAAATTTCATTTTTGGGTGAACTAACCCAAATGTAAAATGTAAAATGTAAAAATGTTTGAAAATAAAATATTAAGTCTAAGTATTTATGTATTTGATGTCATTTGATAAACACTGTATTAGTGAATACAAAAATATGAATGGCTGTTTGAAAATAGTTAAAATGTTCTGAATTTCTTCTCTGAGACATGTGGGTGGGACAGCTGTGCAGCACTGCTTTGTGTACAGGGGTAACCACTGTATTTATTCTTCTCCATAAGATTTACCTACTGGCAGACAGTGAATTTGTATATTAATTTAGCCTGTCTTTTGTTCTTGTTCAAACCAATGCGAAAACCGGACCTAGTTTTTATACACCATACACGCGGTACTGTAAAATTTAATGGGTTGTTGGAAAAGAAGCTAATGTGCATTCTAAAAATCAAATTCAGATTCTAATGTATGCAAAAATTAGTCACTTTTTTGAAGTGCCCAAGATAACAATTTGCGCACGTTAATTATCGCAATATACCATATTACTGAATAATATACCGAAATGTCTAGTTGGAAATGCACATACAAGAGACAGGAAAAGTGAATGAATCACAAACACAAAAAATCTACCTGTTTTAGCAGGCTGTTGAGTTTTCTGTTGAGGCGCTTCTTGCGATTTCTGTTGAGGCGCTTCTTGCGATTTCTGTTGAGGCGATTGCTGAGTCTTGTGTAGAGCAGTTTGTTGTGGTTTCTCTTTAGAAAGACGTTTCTTAATATTTACAATGTGTTCCAACTTGTCTGAGCCTTTATAAATCCACTCTTTTTGATTGTCTTTCTGAAAAAACAACAACAACATCAAAATCAAAATGGCAGGCCTTTGGTATTATAGTGACGTGTAAAAATCAATGATACATGTCAAGGCCAAGTATGGTAACCCATACTCGGAATTTGTCCTCTGCATTTAACACATCCAAGTCAGTGCACACACTTTAGGAGTAGTGAACACACACCCACACCTGGAGCAGTGGGCAGCCATTTTGCTGTGGCGCCCGGGGACCGACTGGGTGTTGGTTGCCTTGCTCAAGGGCACCGCAGTCATTTCCTGCTGGTTTTGAGAATCAAAGCCGTAACCTTCGGGTTACCAGTCTGACTATTTCACCATTAGGCCACGACTGCCCTACAGTCTATAAAATTCACCAACAAATTTATCTCCAAGATCAGAATCTCCCAAAATCTGGCAGTGGAGGTTGTCAAGGGAGTTGACTGTGCTACTGAGAGAAATTTTATGAAATATTCTGTGACATTCTCATGAAGTACCCACTGACTTTCATGTCCCTTTGTATTAAGGAACTAAATTGCAAGATTCAGAGAAAAGATTAGAATTAGGTTCACAGAATAAAACTAACAGCCCACAATGGACTCAATTTCACCTTAAAGCAGATCTGGATCAGGCTGCCATCCAACTGAAGCACCGTGCAGGACTCAAACTTGTCATTTCGCACTGCCCTGGTGTCTTGCCCTATGCGAAGTACCACAGCAATGGGGTTGGGATAGACACGGAGATATTCCTTCACCTGCGACCGACATGCCTCATCCTCGATGTCCCTCCACACCTTTCTCACTGCAAAGAAAACAAATGTTAACAAAATTCACTTCTAGAAGTCAAGCGATTTCATGGTATTTTAAACTAAGACTGAAATGGAGTTTGAAAGAAAATCTCTTACCTTGTTTGCAGACAACATGAATGTCTGGCAGTGCCAGATACGCTGCCTTGCCATCATCATAAAACACCATGAACCTGACAGAAACATTTATTAAAATTTTTCATCTTTAGAGAAAATGTTTTTGAGAAAAAAAAAATTTAATGTATAGTGCAGTGCATCTACAAGACATAATATAAAAAATATAGTTGCAAGCAGCCAATAAGGAACCAAGCACAAAGAAGCAAGCAAAAAGTAAAATCATCAGTAAAATATAGCATTTTATTTTATATACTTTATTGTAGTTAGTGGCAACTTAATATTTTGTTCAGTTATAGCGCAACCAACAGGTGCAATCTTACCACTTTTTTAATGTGTCTTCAGAGTGTACCCATAAATAAATTTCAAATATCTCATTTTGTTTATGAGTTATAGACATGTACGAGTACATAAAAAATGACCCATGCACGAAATTTTGGCATTTGGGCTTTAACGTATAACCAACGACCTGTTTCTGAATTTCCTACAGTGGTTTCATCTCGTTCGGACTAACGGTTTCGAAGATATTCGCGAATAAATCGCTATGCAGCACAAACCATAATGTGAAACCTAGCATATTATGATATCGTTGGAGTCGGCAAGGATTCAGAAATCTAAGGAGATGACTCCCATGAAAATAAGTCAACCACATCAAAAGTTATGAGCATATGGATATTTGATTTCACCACTAGGAAGCTACTTTGAAACTTTTCAGGCTAAATAATTATTTCCTTTTGTATTCCATAAACAAATAAATAGATTAGTATGAATGACATGAGGGTGAGTAAATGAGGACAAAAATATTTGAGTGAACTATCCCTTTATAAATTCACCTCATGCGATTCTTGCGCTCAGGAAGCTCAACCAGCACGGCAGCATTATACAAGATCTTTCCTTTATCATCTTTGTAGCTGGCCACAACACGACAACCAACAAACAAATCCTTAAGCACAGGAGGCTTTGCAGGGGCCACGTGATGAGCAGGTAGCAGAATCTGTTTACCCTTCTTAAATTCCACCTTATATTTGTGGCCCTTCTCTAAAAGGAAAAAAAATGGGACAGGTCAGATTATACCATTTAATAACCAACTCAATATGAATAAAAAGAAATGTCTCCTTAGTACAAAAACAACCCTTCCTTCTACTTTTTTTTTGTAATATACAGAATAGATCATTTTTACCAGTCGTTTGGACTTCTTCTACTGTTCCTCGACACCACACGTTGGGTTTCCTTTTCCCCAAAACTCCCGTGCTGACCTTGAGTATCATCTCTTTATGTGCTTGAGAAGACTTAGAAGACTTGGATGAAGACTTGGATCCTAAGAAGATCAGAGACAGAGGACAAATACTGTTACTGGATGGATGGATGACAAAAATTGTTAAACACACTTATTTTTATTTTTTACTGGACATTCAACACAGATTTTTTTTAAAGTTCTTGCCAAGGCTGCATTTATTTGATCAAAATTACAGTAAAAAAAATAATAAAAGTCAAATATTATTATCTGTTTTAATACATACAAAGATTCCTGTGATGAAGAAATATTTCATTATTAATGTTGAACACAAATTTTGTAAAAAGATTTTTACTAAAATGCATGTATCTGTATGCATCTGTAGCACATTATGTAATGCTTAGGTTAATATACTATGGTATAAACTGCATATATATAAAAAAAAAAAATGGAGCTTACTTTTTTTATCTTTAGAAGGTTCAGCAGAATCATCATTGTGGGTGGTCTCATCGGTAGTTGGAGTCTGGTTTGGAGGTGGTTTAGAAGGTGATTCAGGGGGTTCATCACTGGGTATAGGACTAGCAGGCTGGTCCTCTGTGTCAGAGGGTTCATCAATACTCTCTTCAGGTGATGCCGCCTTTTTTGTTTCTTTTTCGGGGCTGGAAGTGCTGGTGACAGACGTAGAGTTTTTTGAAGATCTCAGCCTGGCTGTTGGACTTGTTGTGGACACAGAAGGTTTAGCAGATTTGCTCCTTGTTGTTGGCTTTTCTGTCTTGTCAATAAATTCCGAATCACAACTGGCAGTATTTTCAGGTTCTTCAGAATCGCTTGGCAAGGGTGACACATCAGGAGAAGTCACTGTGGTTACCTCAGGCTCAGGCTGGTTTGTTTCAGTTAATGTATCGTCACTGGCAATATTTTCAGGTTCTTCAGAAACGCTCTGTGACAAAGATACTTCAGAAGTCGTTGTGGTTGACTCGGGCTCAGCCTGTTTTGTTTCTAAGCACGCTGTATCGGCACTGGCAATAGTTGAAGACATTTCTGAAGGGGTCTCTGATGTCACATGAGGATCAGTCTCATTATTATCAGTCTCTGAATTATGACCCTCACTAGTTTTCAATTGTTCTGAATGGATTTTAGAAGTCTTCGATAATTTAAGTTTGAATTCTGAATTCAGCCTGTCTGACGGTTCAGAATCGCTTTCAAGCAAATCAATCTCAGGAGTCACTGCTTTCATCTGAGGTTCAGTCTTAATTTCTGCAATGGATGCTAACTTATGACTGGAAACCATTTCAAAAAGTTTTGAATTACTTGGAGGCGAAGACATTTCTGGCTTTATTGCTGACAAGTGAGGCTCAGATTTTACTGTTGCAATGGATCCAGAATTAGCCCTGTCAATAGTTTCTAGTTGTTTGCTTGGAATCAAAGACATTTCTGAAGAAGTCACTGCTGTCAACTGAGGTTCAGTTTTAATTTGATGAGCAGCAGTTTCATGTTTTGAAATGTTCTTTTCCCAAGGCATTAATTCTGTCGTTTGAGGCTCCGTCTTAATTAATCGTATGGATGTACGGTTATGACTAGCAGTGGTGTCGTATTGTTTTGAAATGCTCATTTCCCAAGGGGTTAATGCTGTCAGTTGAGGTTCAGTCTTAATCGCTGGTCTAAAATCTGAATTATGACTGGCAAAAGATTTGCATTGTTCCGAACTGCTGAGAAATGAGGACATTTCAGGTACTTTCAACAAAGATTCGGTCTTAACTATTGCAATCGAGTTGTTCATCATTTCCAATTTTGGCGTGACAGATTCAGAACGGCTGGTCTCAGGGGTCGAGGTCGATGAAGGTCTGTTGCTGATGTCGGATGATGGTGATCCAGTGCTTATGGAGGAACTTTTGTTCACCATCTGGACTAAGTCCTGAACAAGTCTGGATGACTTCTGAATGGCCATAGTCACCTTTTCAAGCTGAAAGAAAGAAAAATAACTCATAAACAGAGGAATAATCAAAGAAAAATGAATGAAAACAATGAAAACTAGATTAAAAAGTTTGTCGAGACAAACTTTAAGTTGGCTTGAAAAAGCTGGTCCAGAAAGTTTTGAAGCAGTTTTAAAAGTTTAAAGTTTGAGAGTTTTCAGTTTGAAAGTTTAACTTTTATTTTAGTAGTTTTGCTAGATAGATAGATAGATAGATAGATAGATAGATAGATAGATAGATAGATAGATAGATAGATAGATAGATAGATAGATAGGTGTTGCTATGTGGTTGCTAAGGTACTTGAGGTGGTTGCTAAGGTGCTGCTATGCGGTTGCTAGGGTACTCGGGGTGGTTGCTATGGTGTTGCTATGCGGTTGCTAGGGAAATCGAGGTGGTTGCTAGGATGTTGCCAGGGTGATTTATGTGGTTGCTAGGTGGTTGCCATGATGGTTTAGTTGCTATGTGGTTGCTAAGTTGTTCTGGATGGTTGCTATGAGATAGATAGATAGATAGATAGATAGATAGATAGATAGATAGATAGAACAATTTAGTTAGATATAGATAGATAGATAAACAGATAAATAGATTTAGTTTGATAGATAGATTTAGTTTGATAGATAGATTTAGTTTGATAGATAGATAGATAGATAGATAGATAGATAGATAGATAGATAGATAGATAGATAGATAGATAGATATAGGAATGGCAGTTTAATTGAGTCTGTGTGTTTGAATTTGAATTTTGACAGTTGGAATGTTCAGATCAGCCAAGTTCAATGAAAGTCAATAGGATTTTTCCAAGTTTCAGCGTTTTTAGGAAAACCGTAAGTCGGATCAGTTAGAAAAGATATAGCAACTAAGTTAACAACAGTCTGAAGGTCTGACCCGAGTTCGGAGTTTATAGAGTTAAAGCTCTAGGAGGAGTTAGAGTTGGTCTCAGAAGAATAATAATAAGTTTAAATAGCATTACAGTAAGTTGGCTTTTTCAAGCCAACTTAATGACATTTGAGTCTAATTGAGTTTTTGAGTCTAATAGGCTTCCGTAGTTTAAATTTGAATTTTGACAGTTGGAATTTGAAAGTCTTGGCTCATTTGAACATTCCGTCAATGAAAGTCAATGGGATTTTTCCGAGCTTTAACAGTCATTTTTAGGAAAACCGTAAGTCCGAGCAACTCGAGAAGGTCTGACCCGAGTTTGGAGTTTGTAGAGTTAAAGCTCTAGGAGGAGTTAGAGTCTAAAATTTTAGTCTCAGAAAAAAATAGCATAACAATATGTTGACTTTTTCAAGCCAACTTAATAACAAAATGAACAGAAAAAAAGAAAAGACATTTTTTCAGTAAACATCCTCACCATTGGTTCCAAGGTTTCTTTGGTGGCTGCAAGAGGAAAACCAAAGTCATAAGCCCAAAATGGAATCATATTTTTAATTACAATGCCATAATTTAAAATAATAGCACTTTCCATTAAAATGTTTGTCTCTTACCTCCCAGATCAATGACAACAATATCATCATCATCATCATCTCCATTACAGACACTATTTTCCTGTCTATTCTCCTCATTATCATCTGTGATATGAATGACGTCCTGTGGTCCTCCTCCTCCTCCTTCCTCTTCCGAGTCCTCGTCTCGGTAGTCCAATCCCAGCATTCCATAAAGACCCTTCATCACCGACTCGCACTCAAAGACTGATCTGATACAAACACAGTCAAAGTGTCACCCTGACTTTGAGATATTGTCATTAGTCACTGAAAAACACAACAACTTACTCGCAGGCATTGCTGTACAGAAGGCGGGTGTAGGTTGATTCTTTCTCCCTCTGCTTCACCCACTCCTCCACCTGTGCCAGCTGCTCACGTCTCTCCACCAGATGAGGGTTTCGCTCCACCTCTGCCTGGATCCAGCGCTGCAGGTCATCCTTTGTCATCCTCAGGAGGTTATCATCTTTTCCGCTACTCATGGCTTTACTGTTGGAGCAATATAATGAAAAAGGTCAAACATTTTGTGCTAACAATGCTTAACAGTGCATGTTGTATTGTGCTTTTGATACACTTGGCAATAAAGCGATGAAGCTCTTTTCTCCTTTTTGTTGTTGAAGCATTTGTACAATATTTGTACATAATAAAAGGCCTCTGGGAGTCATCAGAAACTCTTGGACAGGCATATAGTGAGAATCAGAGGATGTACATGTACATTGACAGCTCAAAAAGCATAATTGATAGATCAAGAACTATAGAGGATATATAACACACACTTCAATAACGTTCTTCCCTTTCCATTCAGCAAATCTCAGGCCTAATAAAACCAAATGTTGCTACTCTTTGCTAGGGCAATATATCAATTACATAAAGCGAGATAATTGCATAAGGTGCCATACATACTCTCTAGTTTTTCCAAATTGCTGTTGTAGTATGTTAGAATCCTGAGGACACTCGCATATCAAAAACCGCGCAGCCACTGGATAACGTTATATGGTGTAAACCATTCCGCTTGTTTATATGTCGGCAATGCACAAAGTCTGCCACTGCTGCAAGGACGAGTCTTATGGATATCCTACAACCTCCAAAACTACATGAAGAACTAAAAAGTGCGCAATAAAAGAACTAAAAACACATGGAAACAAACAATATCCAGACTATCGTGTGCATGTACGGTAGCGGATGCAGAACCTACAAGAGACATTCTGATTGGACCAGCGCACGTTGACGCGGGAGGATTAGCCACGCCCACATACCCTTCAATCACTTCAATGCTTCAAGCATAATCCTGTCATCACCTAAAATAGATTTAACGGAGGTAGTTGGACGTAATTTGAGTGTGTTCGGTCTAAATGATAAGTATTGTTGTTTAACGCTGCATCGTGTGCTTTCTATCAAATGGCTATTAAAGATTCTCGTGTTTTTCAGGTATAATTTATCAAGCTCCTGTATGAGCGCTACGTTGTCACGTGCCATCGATTACTTTTCTCAGCGCTGAAACGGATGGACCAATCACAGTGGTTTTGTTAGTGTGCGTTTTGTCTGTTGATGGGAAAAGTATGAAGTTCTGCAGATGAATGAAAAATAGAGTAACACATTATGTGGACTTGCTTTATTTTCATAAACATGTAGCATATGATACAATGACAATGAAAAATGGTAAAACGTAAATAATTCTTAAGTTAAAATGTGCTGAAATATAGCAGAAATACAAAGTAAAATGTACATTTAAACCAATACCCGGTTTTTCAGTAAGCCTGCATATTTTCCACATTTTAGAACGTTAAAAAAGTTATCAAAACAATGAAATAGCGTGTAGTGACCAAAATGTTAAACAAACTAATATTTAACCGCATCTAGAGCCCTTTATGCTCAGTGTATATGAAAATACAATTTAGCAAAACTTAAAAAAAAAAAAAAAAAAAAATCAGAAGATTAACATTATGGAACCATGAAATATTGATATAGTTGAGTTGGGGCAGTCATTTCTTATGTTAACATTTATTTTCTTGTCATTTACATTATTAAGCTGCACTGGTGGTCTTTGGTTCACCATGTTCATCCTCCACCTGACCAGTGTTGTTTTTGTTTAGAGGGTCCTTGAGAGACATCATTTCCTGTATCTTCAGGAAGCTGTCACAATCTGACGGAAACTGATTCCTCTGAAAAAAACATAGCTGAAATTAAAACAATCTCTTTACATGGTTTAGAAAAAGAGTGAGGAGACTCACATTGAGAGAAAGACGCAGAAGTCCACTTTCACCCTGGCCTTCCAAAGATGAGAGGAACAGCTTGAGCGACTGCTCAGTCAGTTTATTTCCTGAATTATCAGAAAAGAAAACATTACAGCCATAATGTACAAGCATGTTTAACTCTAATACTGAAATAAAATCAAGTCTGAAATGAAATCACCTGAGAGATTCAGAGAGGTAAGGCATGTGTTTCCCGGATGAATGACTTTCCCTCCAGTGTGCACAATTCCAGGATCCAAGAGAGGAATCACAGTCTCAACAACCTCCACTGTCTGACATACAAATGTTCATGTTTAATGGGAAGGATGTTTAATTTTCAAAGCTCTTATTTTAGTAAAGAGGTTTCCTAAACATTTAGGAAATTCTTATCATGGACTAAGATGGAATGGCGATACATACAAATACATATAGTGCATGCATAATTATTAAGCAAGTTGATATTCTGATCATATTTTTTTTCCAAGCAAATTTTACCAATTCTAAACCACATCAATCTTAATAACTACTATTAATTTTGTATATAATCATTTATAAGTGATATATAATTGTTAACGAGGCCTGGAAGTGAAAAACGGCTTATATTTAGATGTGCATAATTATCAATCAGGTTTTCTTTTACAGGTACAATGAGCCAAAAATGAAATTTAACTCACAATGAAAAGTCAAAAATTGTGAAATGCCCATGAAAAGGATGCAATACTATAGAAACTGCAACATTAAGGTGTGATCATTGGACAAGAAATGCTCATTGGGGGAGCAGAGTCACAAAAAAAAAAAAAAAAAAACGGTTTCAAGAAAAGATGCATGTTAACTGCAAAATACTTTGAAGCAGGGATCTCCAACCTGTACCCTAATCAAACACACCTGAACCAGCTAATCAAGGGGTGCATCTACAAATATCCCTCCTCGTTTCCTCACTCCTCCGCCCTCCATCCTATGACCCGGAAACCGATCGACCTCAGCCATCTTGCAGAACATCTCAATTCTCTAACTGCACCACGAGGAACGAGGAGTGAGGAAGCTTCCTGAGGAGCTATGAGCGAGGATACACGAGTGTAGCCTTTGTGGAAGGTTTTCTCATCGAGAAACCTGACTCACGTATACATTCTCCTCCCCCTTCACATCTGTCAACAATAATTTAAATGTATTTTATACTTTTTCAGTTTAAATAAACTTTACATCTCATATTTCAATGGGACCATCTTGCATTATTAATATTTATTATGATTTTTTTAAAATAACCAAACTTTAAAAACATGAGGGCAGATCCCTCGAGCACAGCTTGTGACTCTCGAGTGATCAAGAACATTCCAATATACAAATAACTTTTACTTCGATTCCTACATCCCCTTTTTTTTTTCTTGCATCCTCCCCTCACATCCTACGGGGTAGAGCTGAGATTCAAGGAAAGGAGGTGCTTCTCATTTCTTATTTGTACACCCTCATTTCCTGTCTTAGCTCCACCCCCTTAGGATGAGAGGGAAGGATACACCTGTGTATCCTTACTCATGACTCCTCAGAAAGGTTCCTCGCCTCCTCGTGGTGCGATTAGAGAACTGAGTTGTCCTTCAAGATGGCTGAATCTGTTTCCAGGTCATGGGCTTGAGGACGTATGAGCAAGTAAACGAGGAAGCATCAGTTTGAGTATTGAGAAGCACCCAAGGTATAGCAGATAAGTGTGCTGGAGCAGGGTTGGAGGTCTGCAGGAAGGTTGCCCTCCAGGAGCAGGGATGCTACACCTGCTTTAAAGAGTTTCTGGTGGATTCACACTTAATTCTTTACCTTAATACTTAGTCTCCGGTGCCACAATTTTCCAGAATTGCAAACTACCTGGAGTCTCCAGAAGTGCAAGGTGTCAGGTTCTCAGAGACTTTGGAATCCTGAAACATGATCTCTTGTGTCTATTTGCCTCGTCATGACGACTCGCTTATTGTATTCCTCAATTGTAAGTCGCTTTGGATAAAAGCGTCTGCCAAATGAATAAATGTAAATGTAATGATCTAAAGTGTCATGAAATTGACAAAGATTGATTTTTTAAAAAAGTTTTATGGACAGAAAGGTTGAGGGTGACTCATGCGGAACAGCGGCGGTGGTGAGGGAGTTATGGTGTGTACGAGTGTAGTCTCAACACTTCAGCTTGTGAATTAAGTGGGGGTCACGTTTCAGAATTCCTTGCCTTAGCAAAGTGTATGAGTAACTTGACTCCTTGTACTTCTAAAGACTCCAAGTAGGTTGCAATTCTGGAAAATTGCAGTTCTTCATCATTTCATGAAGTCAAAAACAATCTATTTTTCACAGTATCTTAAACATTTATCCACCCATATACATAAATATTAATTTCCCCTTTTTGTGCAATGGGATAAGTACTTGCTTTCCTTGCTGTCTTTTTTGTTGTTGTTGTTAACTTAAAGGGTTAGTTCACCCAAAAATGAAAATTCTGTCATTTATTACTCACCCTCATGCCGTTCCACACCTGTAAGTCCTTCGTTAATCTTCGGAACACAAATTAAGATATTTTTGATTAAATCCGATGGCTCAGTGAGGCCTCCATAGCCATCAATGACATTTCCTTTCTCAAGATCCATTAAAGGTGCTCTAAGCGATCCTGGGTGGAGTAACTTCCTGTTGACGTTCGAAGTGTTGTCAAAAAAAACAGAGGTTAGCTAGACCCTCCCTCCTCCTCCTCCTCCCCCTCCCCTCCGTTCTTCCTGAAACAGTCATGAACGCGCATTTAAAATCATTCTTGTCGGTTATTGGCTGGAGCGCTGTTTATTGTTTTGTGGTCCAGGCTGCACCAGTTTGTTTTTACTGCCGTTTTTGGAGCTTGTGGCGACTACAGAGACTGCGTTTTTTTACAGTGTGTTCAGGGGACAGGCAGCTAGCGGATAGTGAGGAGATGTTTGCTGTATGTGACAAAAAATGTTTGGCCTAAAAACGTGTGACATCGCTTAGAGCACCTTTAATGTACTAAAAACATATTTAAATCAGTTCATGTGAGTACAGTGGTTCAATATTAATATTATAAAGCGACGAGAATGTTTTTGGTGCGCCAAAAAAAACAAAATAACAACTTATTTAGTGATGGCCGATTTCAAAACACTGCTTCAGGAAGATTCGGAGCATAATGTATCAGTGTATCGAATCATGATTCAGATCTCGTGTCAAACTGCCAAACTGCTGAAATCACGTGACTTTGGCGCTCCGAACAGCTGATTCGACATGCTGATTCATAACGCTCCGAAGCTTCCTGAAGCAGTGTTTTGAAATCTGCCATCACTATACAAGTCATTATTTTGTTGTTTTTTTGGCGCTCCAAAAATATTCTTGTCGCTTTATAATATTAATATTGAACCACTGTACTCACATGAACTGATTTAAATATGTTTTCAGTACCTTTATGGATCTTGAGAGAGGGAATGTCATTGCTCCCTATGCAGGCCTCACGGAGCCATCGGATTTCAACAAAAATATCTCAATTTGTGTTCCGAAGATGACCGAAGGTCTTACGGGTGTGGAATGGCATGAGGGTGAGTAATGACAGAATTTTCATTTTTGGGTGAACTAACCCTTTAATTCTTACCTCTTGTTCAGACACTGGCAGATTCTTGTCTTTGCCTCCTATTTTTCCGGCCTGACTACGGGGAACTTTATCATCTGAGTGAAAAGCAAGAAGTGAAATATTCACTCTACATGTAAACCATCAAATATAAAGTGCAATAAATAAACAGTTGTCCAAAGCAATTTAACTACCTTTCTTGGCCACCTTTGGATCCTCTTTCTTGGCTGCCTGACCTGGTGCTGGTTTCTCCTCTTTTTTAGGGTTGTCCTACACACAAACATCCTTAAACAACTGTAAACTATTGTATTTTATTTAAATCATAAGAGACAGACTCTTTTCATGCGTATGTGTGTAAATACATAAGATATAAGAAACAAAACTGCTCTACCTTCTTTTTGGTGGTGTTCTTTGCACTCTTGTTGAGGCGATCCAGTGAAGAGCTGCTCCGGACGGAAAGAGGCTGCTCATGCAAGTCTGCAAGACTAACCAGAGACGGCTGGATCATTGATTGTTCACCTTTAATTAACAGCTTCCTTCTCTCAACTATCTCCTCATGCGTCAGAGCAAAGGGGCCAAGCACCTAAAGAAAGAAATGAGAAAGAGTTGCATAGAAATACACGTTTCACAGTCTAATGTCTCAAGTTAGGCAAAGTAAGGCAGATGAGATGCAGTTGTTAATATAAGTACAGTATGTGTACCTCAGCCAAATGAGCTGCTCCATCATCTCCTATTTGATTGTAGGATAAGGACAGACATAGCAAGGAACGGTTGAGACGCAGACCCTTTAAAAAGAGGGATGGGTGATAATAAAAACTCAGTTTTTCATTATATGCAGTCTTGACCTCATTAGAAACTGTCCGAACACCTTCAGACAGACATACTTCCATTCTACACACCTGAGCAATGTGATTTGCACCCGCATCACCAATGCTATTAAAGGCCAGGTTGAGTGACAGGAGGTTTTTATTGGCAGCGTGTACAGTGGACAGAGCCGAGCCAATCAGACGAGCTCCTTCCTCTCCTATACGACTGTTACGTAGTGACAAGTCTGTCAGCCTAGCATGGACAAAAGTTCTTAATAAGATCTGAGTGTAAAAACTACACAAATAATGCATTTTGAGAGAGATAGCATTATAACACATTTAAAGGTGCAGTGTGTACATTTTAGCAGCATCTAGCTAGAGAAGCTACGGTTGCCAACACAGGACAAAGATGTCGTCATCTGAGACAGAAGAGAGTAGCCAGTCAAGCAAACGCGCTCTGTTGAGCAGTTTGTATGGTTAGGGCTACTGTAGAAACATGTTGGCGTAAAATGGCGACTTAACCTGTAAGGGAGTGTATGTAGATAGAAATGGCTCGTTCTAAGATAATAAAAACATAATGGTTCATTATGTAAGGTCTTTATACACCACTGAAAACATAGTTATGTACATTATATTGCTCTTCTGTCAATAGATCCTCCTAAAATGTACACATTGCACCTTTAAGTTCTGTATTGCAAGAAGTAAATGTGTATGTGTACCTTCTTAACCATATTTTGGGGACAAATTTGTATCCAGAAGTGAACTAATTCTGACAGAACCTCCTTTTGAGGAAGTCCTCATTTGTAAAAATGGTATAAACAAAGTTTTTTGCAGAAAGTGTTCCTTTAGGGTTAGCATTAGGTTATAGTACTTATAACTATCTGTATACATACTATATATATACAGTGGGTACGTAAAGTATTCAGACCCCCTTAAATTTTTCACTCTTTGTTATATTGCAGCCATTTGCTAAAATCATTTAAGTTCATTTTTTTCCTCATTAATGTACACACATCACCCCATATTGACAGAAAAACACAGAATTGTTGAGATTTTTGCAGATTTATTAAAAAAGTATTCAGATATATCCTAAGTATTCAGACCCTTTGCTGTGACACTCATATATTTAACTCAGGTGCTGTCCATTTCTTCTGATCATCCTTGAGATGGTTCTACACCTTCATTTGAGCCCAGCTGTGTTTGATTATACTGATTGGACTTGATTAGGAAAGCCACACACCTGTCTATATAAGACCTTACAGCTCACAGTGCATGTCAGAGCAAATGAGAATCATGAGGTCAAAGGAACTGCCTGAAGAGCTCAGAGACAGAATTGTGGCAAGGCACAGATCTGGCCAAGGTTACAAAAAAATTTCTGCTGCACTTAAGGTTCCTAAGAGCACAGTGGCCTCCATAATCCTTAAATGGAAGACGTTTGGGACGACTAGAACCCTTCCTAGAGCTGGCCGTCCGGCCAAACTGAGCTATCGGGGGAGAAGAGCCTTGGTGAGAGAGGTAAAGAAGAACCCAAAGATCACTGTGGCTGAGCTCCAGAGATGCAGTCGGGAGATGGGAGAAAGTTGTAGAAAGTCAACCATCACTGCAGCCCTCCACCAGTCGGGGCTTTATGGCAGAGTGGCCCGACGGAAGCCTCTCCTCAGTACAAGACACATGAAAGCAAGCATGGAGTTTGCCAAGATGGTGAGCAATAAGATTCTCTGGTCTGATGAGACCAAGATAGAACATTTTGGCCTTAATTCTAAGCGATATGTGTGGAGAAAACCAGGCACTGCTCATCACCTGTCCAATTCAGTCCCAACAGTGAAGCATGGTGGTGGCAGCATCATGCTGTGGGGGTGTTTTTCAGCTGCAGGGACAGGACGATTGCAATTGAGGGAAAGATGAATGTGGCCAAGTACAGGGATATCCTAGATGAAAACCTTCTCCAGAGTGCTCAGGACCTCAGACTGGGCCGAAGGTTTACCTTCCAACAAGACAATGACCCTAAGCACACAGCTAAAATAACAAAGGAGTGGCTTCACAACAACTCCGTGACTGTTCTTGAATGGCCCAGCCAGAGCCCTGACTTAAACCCAATTGAGCATCTCTGGACAGACCTAAAAATGGCTGTCCACCAACGTTTACCATCCAACCTGACAGAACTGGAGAGGATCTGCAAGGAGGAATGGCAGAGGATCCCCAAATCCAGGTGTGAAAAACTTGTTGCATCTTTCCCAAAAAGACTCATGGCTGTATTAGATCAAAAGGGTGCTTCTACTAAATACTGAGCAAAGGGTCTGAATACTTAGGACCATGTGATATTTCAGTTTTTCTTTTTTAATAAATCTGCAAAAATGTCAACAATTCTGTGTTTTTCTGTCAATATGGGATGCTGTGTGTACATTAATGAGGAAAAAAATGAACTTAAATGATTTTAGCAAATGGCTACAATATAACAAAGAGTGAAAAATTTAAGGGGGTCTGAATACTTTCCGTACCCACTGTATATATTATATTATTAGTACTATATATATATATATATATATATATATATATATATATATATATAGTAAAATCAGTGATATTGTGAAATTTTTTTACTTTAATATATAATTTATTCCTGTGATGGCAAAGCTAAATCTTCAGTGTCACATGATCCTTCAGAAATATGCTGATTTGCTGCTCAAGAAAAATGTCTTCTTATTAAAAGCATTTGTGCTGTGTAATATTTCTGTGGAAAAAGTGATACATTTTTTGATGAATAGATGAATTCTTTGGTGAATAAAAAATTCAAAACAGCATTTATTTGAAATAGAATTCTTTGGTAACATTATAAACACAAATGCCTTTACAGTCACTTTTGAGCAAATTAATTCATAGTTGGTGAATAAAAGTATTAATTCCTTTAAACAGACTCCACTGACCCCAAACTTTTGAATTGTAGAACATATTGTAAGCAGCAAGCCTGTTTTGTGTGTGTGTGTGTGTGTGTGTGTGTGAGTGTGTGAGAGTGTGTGTGTGTGTGTGTGTGTGTGTGTGTGTGTGTGTGTGTGTGTGTGTGTGTGTGTGTGTGTGTGTGTGTTTAAAAATGGGAATGACTCACATGCTGTCCTCCCCTATGAGTAAGTGGTAACTCTGCTCAGGGAGTGGATTGCCATCCAAAACCACTTTCCTGGCAAGATATAAGTTGGTAGATGATTTTCCAGTATCTATTATCACATTATCATAATTTATTTTCTGAATAGATCCAGTGTTGTAAAGCAAAAAGTATTGCCCACTAATGGATATAATTTCATGAAAGATGATCATTTAAGACTTGGAAATGTGCCTTACATATATAATAAATGTTTTCTGGTGCCCCTATTATGCTATTTTAAAGGTTCCTAGTTTTGTTTTGGAGGTCTCCTACAACAGATTTACATTTATCCAAGGTCAAAAAACACTTTATTTTTTCATAATATACATTGCAGCATCTCCTCAGTATCTGAAACACTTTCAGATTCAGTCTCTCAAAACCCCTCCTTTACGAGAGCGTACTCTGCTCTGATTGGTCAGACGGCCCAGTCTGTTGTGATCGCTCTACAACTTACAGCGCATGTGGGAAACGAAACAATTATTACCATATCTGAATTTTGTACATTTGTTACAAACCTATATAGGTTCATGCAAGAAGTAAGACTGGAATTACTGATGACCTGTTGCAGGCAGTTCAGTATCAGTTCTTTCTTTTTGGAGACAATAACTCCATTTATCGTGCACTTTGATCTTTTGCAAATCTTTTACATTCACAAACAGTTATAATACACACTACATGAAAGGTAATATCTGAAAAAGCATAATAAGGGCGCTCTAAAAATCATTTGAAACGCATTAAATGTGGGTATTACAGGATTAATGATGAGAATTTTAGACATTCTGTTTGACTGATCTCACCTGAGATTTGAGCACAGAGACACTGTGTTTCTCAAGGAGGCAAAAGTGCAATCCGTCAGGCCTACACGCCACATGCTGCAAAGCATCACCATTAATGGGAAATGGATGTAAAATACTGTTTATTTGCAACATCAACACCCATAAACACACACACAAAGACTCACTGTAAGCACTGGAAATTACTGAGGGATGGCAATGTCCTGCTCAGCACCTGCAGCATCATCTCATCCACCTTCCATCCTACCAAAATAATAATAATAACAAAGACATTTTGATATTAAGTATTTCTTAGGAGTTTAAACATCTGCATTTAATTGTTTACAAAGAAGCAACAGCCTTACCAGATATCTTGACTGCTTTTACGCTGTCATGGTCTTCATTGTCCAGCTCTATCTCGAGGCAGGGCTCAGAGGACCATGTTGTCATTTGGCTATCTAAGTATGTCTGAGATTGATTGTGTTCTTCAGTCCAGGTTAGGGTTTTTATTAGGGGAAAAAATGAAGAGTTTTATGGCATAAAAAAGCATCTTTATTGGGGTAGCAGATCATAATTGTCTTATGTACAACATATTTACCCATCACAGATTTTGACTGTTTCATCTTGACAGAGGGGATCTTTTTCACACCCAAGAGCTTACACAGTTCTGTGAAGTCCAACTCCAGATTTCCTGAACACTGGTAATCATCTAATGTGAGTGATACCACAAAACAACATTGACATTCAGTTGACTTTTATTGCTATCTTCGGACATGACATATATTTTGGTTATTTAAAGATTACATGAAATCAAAATCTAGTCTGTTTTTACACTCAGATACCTGCAGTTTTGGATGGTTCCTCCTCAAACCCAGAATCCACCTTGTCCACTTTTTCTTTGGAGGATTTCTCAACTCGTTTTCTCATCTTTTCAGTGGGAAACTATTTCAATTTTTCAAACCCAGAACAAAAACAAATAATGAATTGAAATTATTAATAATTTAAAATTATTTTATAGTGAAGAAACGTTACTCATTCAGCACTAGCTTTGTAACTCGCTCAGGTTGTATTCCGTTGCCATGCCAACCCTTGAAATAACACGGTTACTTTGAAGCCACCTAGTGGATGGCGGCAAACAGGGAGCTCTGAACATAGAGAGATACACAGAGGCAAAGAGTTTAGAACCACTTTGCTGTTTCTAAGGTGCGCTTGCCGTGCGCCATATTGGAACGGTCAAACCCGGTCCGTGAATACTCAAGAACAAGTTGACTGTGTGTCTGCAACTGTAGTTAGACGCATGTATGAATATCTATATCTGCAATATACTTAGTTTTGCTAAACTAACACAAGACAAAGGCGTCAGCTAACATGACACTTAAAAAGATATCATAGTTTAAAAAATCTGTAATATTGAGTTATTATTACATATAAAAACACATTCTCATCAGGTTATCCAGTTTCTTCGGGAATTTAAATTTCGGTGGTTTTTGCAACTAGAAGCTGCGTAATGTTGTGGCATCGTTGATTCTTACTGTGAGTGACGACACGTTGACCGTGCCAAGATGGCGGGCGCGCCGACGTGTCTGGAGAGGTCGAATGTCGATTCTGCGTGCGTAAACATATCTATACGTAAACTGCTCTGTGCTGCATTTATCAAAAGCATCATGACCCAAGAAGAGACCATTGGTGCAATGGGTCTAACATCTACTAGGCTTACGATGCTTTTCTGAAACGCAGCTCTGGTATGCTAGATAAACCCCATATATCTTAATATTTATAGTAATTATTTGACCGCAGGATGGTTTCAAACTGAATTTCGGCTCCCTCTATTGAATTAAATAAAAATACATTTTGCGTATTTTTATATCACATGTATTAAATGTAGGAACTACTTTATTCTGGAGGTGTTATATGAAAAGATGACTTACAGACTTAAAGGGTTAGTTCACCCAAAAATGAAAATTCTGTCATTAATTACTTACCCTCATGCCGTTCCACACCCGTAAGACCTTTGTTAATCTTCAGAACACAAATTAAGACATTTTTGTTGAAATCTGATTGCTTCGTGAGGCCTGCATAGGGAGCAGTGACATTTCCTCTCTCAAGATCCATAAAGGTACTAAAAACATATTTAAATCAGTTCATGCGAGTACAGAGGTTCAATATTAATATTATGAAGCGACGAGAATATTTTTGGTGCGCCAAAAACAAAAAAACAAATAACGACTTATATAGTGATGGCCGATTTCAAAACACTGCTTCAGGAAGATTCAGAGCATAATGAATCAGCATGTCGAATCAGCCGTTCGAAGCGCCAAAGTCATGTGTTTGGCGGTTTGACGCGCGATCCGAATCATAATTCGACACAAAAGATTCATAATTTTCATTTTTGGGTGAACTAACCCTTTAATAAAGAGAAAATCACATTCAAATGCACATGTGTGTTAAGAACATTCTAGTGATGATTTTAGATTAATTTTAAAGCAAAAATGTTACCATTTTAAATGTCTCAAGAATCAGTAACTGCATATGTGAAAACATCAGTTATGTCTGGCATTAATTAAACTAGACAGCATTAAAATACAATGAATTTATTTAAATAGTGTTCTCTTTGCAAATGTATTTGGTAGTTCAAATGATGGTACACAATGTCAATGTGCTACGCAATAGTTAAAATTCACTTTATTTGAAGATGTATTGACTGTCCATACAATTAAAATACGATTTGTCTGTATACCTGGAGTAATAATGGTTATGACCTAGTAAAGAACTGCATCACAGATTCTCTGCTAAATGTATGAGCAACAGGCAAGTATATTCACAATAATGTAGTGCTTTTTATTAAAAAACAAACAAACAAACAAAACAAATAGAATATAAAACAAAAAAAAAAAGTAAAAACCAACAGCATCTTCATGACTTTATAATTACAAACTTTGAACCAGAGTGGAAGAAGTTTTGACAAACTGTACACAACATCACAAAATGCCTGCCAGTCTGTCCATATACAATGCTTGCATCTTATTTTGTGATTGTCTAAAAATAACTAAACAAATCACACAAAAACACACAAATACAAGAAATACAAGCATTATATTTATGACCGCTATCACAAAAAACAGAACAATCTTTTCTTATTTGAAGAACAAAAAAAAAAATTAAAAACAAAAAAACAAAATTAAAAAGGAGATTAAGAACATGATATCGGGTTGACAGCTTCTTTTTCTGCCAAAATATCATTTTACATTTTTATGTTGGTTTGTTTTTTTAGTGTTCAACACTTTGCAGCAAAAAAACGAGGAACATTATATCTTTTTCTCCTCAAAAAGTAATAATAATAATAATTATAATAATGTTAATATTAATTATTACAGTGACAGGTGCCAGGTCTGGGGTCACTGCGGCGTCCCCTCCGACAAAGTCCATCAGATGATCCTCCCTCTCGCAATGCGCTAAATTCATGTTTTTTTGGGTAACAAGGTTTCAAACGGTTTGTCGCTTACGCCGGAAATTTGTAGCGATTATTAATTGTAATGACTGCCACTTTCTCGTCCACATCTCGTAAAGTTACACGTGACAGCTCTTTCAATACAAATCGTATAAGAATGGTAATAATAATAACAATAATAATAATAATAATAATACATATAGGGCTGAATCCTGTACAATACAATACACAAAATCCATTATCAAGATATTGCTTTTGGAGACATTTCTCACATTTTCCGTCTGTATATATACATAGCTTGGCACTATACAATTTTCTTTCCTTTCGTTTGTCAGTTTTCATCGTTTATTTTTTTTCCTTGTCGATCTATCTAAGGGGTTTGAAATACTTATCTGTCATAGCTGATGAATTAAGGGCAAAAAAAACAAAAATCTCATCATGATTTTGTTTATATAAACATTCTCCATGGCAACCTGAAAGGCCATTAAAAAACAAAAAGCAAATTCAAAGAAAATGACAACACTAAAACCTCGACCCGACCCCATCCCACCCGCCCTACAAACCACTCACATAAAATATGACATCACATGATACAATAAGTTCTTGTGAATTCATGAATTTAACTGTTTATTAACTGCTGTCAAGCCCTTAGTTGTTTCCTCTTTCGTATTTATATTATCAGAATGGGCTCTCTCTCTCTCTCTCTCACACACACACACACACACACACACACACACACACACACTACTATAAACAAAAAACGCTCAAGATCATGGCATTCTAAGGCGTTATATATAAAGCCAGCGCGCCTCCTCTGCTAGATTTTGTTTTGTTTGTTTTTTTCAAGCTGGTGAATTAAATACTTTTTTAAAAAAAAACGGGGGCGGGGCTGGCACCCACTCTAACCAATCACAATGCCCACGATAACAGAAGCGAAACATTCCAGCTCGGTCGCAAAGTCCCGAGCTCACAAATATGGATACCCCCTTCGTGCTCCATTCCTAATGTAATTACAGTATAACAAACAAAAAACAAACAAAAAAAGGTAATATACTTATTTGTTTTGCTTTATCATACAGCATTGATCAATACTGTGTGAATGTTAGTGTGTCTTATCCGTACATCTCCGGGAGCGAATGATGTCCGTGTTGTTAAAAGTGCAGTTAGCCAACGTTCTTTCTCAGCTCTCTCTCTCTCTCTCTCTCTCAGTCTACGGGCAGTGTGTGTGCGCTACACTGCACCTCCTATGTCGCTCCTATTTCTGTTTTATTTTTTGCCTTGTTTTACACTTTCTTGGTCGTACTCAAGTCATTGCCACTGTAGACCACAAGGTGGCACCGGTCTCCCATTTTTCTACTTGCAGCCGAAACGAAGGCCAAATTTAGTACCACGCGCTTCCTTAACAATTTAGTCATGGGAGACGTTTGACCAGTGAAGTCGTAGTTCATCCATGAATTTCAAGGCGCTTTTGTTCAGTTTCAACTTTCCTATGTGTGACGCTTGTACTTTTGAAACGCATCAAGGTTGACGACTCGCAGCGAACTGCGCGTCCTCAGTGCACGAAGCTCAGGCTGGTCTCTTGTAGTTCCTTTAGAAAGAGAAACTGCAAGATATAAATATGAACGTGTCGCCTCCCACCTCCATTTCCCCTCTTTTTTTCAGGTGTAGTCCACCTCTGCTCCTCGATATCCATTATTCTCTTGCTGCTCTGCAAGCGTGCTCAGCAGAGAGTGCTGTCAGCATTACTTCCTGCAAATAAATTCGCTCAGTCCAAGCGTCCGTCTGCGGAGGCGGCGACCAGAGCCTTCCTCGAGAAGATACGTCACATCTATCGCTGTGAAGGAGACAAAGAAATATGTTTTTATCAACCTTGCATTAGATTTCTTGCAGTGTGGGGATAAAAGAGCAGCTTATGAATTCACATTATTGTTGTTTTTTAAAAAATTTATATAAAAATTGCTATTAATAATATTATTAATTGATAATGTTTTATATTAAATTCCCATAAAATAAAATTCCCATATAATAAAATTCCCCTCTAAAATGGTAAAAAATATTAATAAAATAATTAATTATTGACAATAAAATTTATGGCTTAATCTAAAAAAAAATCTAAATACAAATTAAAACAATATATATATTTGTAGTATAATGTAATATAGTAAAAATCAACTTAAAACAAATAAATAAAATTAATATGAATAAATATTATTAATATGAATAATATTATTTCCCATCTAAAAATTTAAAATATAAATAAAATAAATAATTATATTTATTATATTATTTGCGTATTAAATTAAAAAAAATAATAATAATAAAAAAATAAAAATAAATAATAATAATAAAAGTTTGTATTCAATGTTTCAATTAATCATTTGAAAAACATACAGACTTTTAAACAAAAAACAAACATACTTTTAGTCTTTTTTCAAAGAAATCTCTCTTTTCAAAAGAACGATCAGCATTTGAGTTCAGAGCAATGTAGAACAATAAAATGTAATTTATGGTACTGAATGACAAAAATGTCAACAATAAAAAGGCTTCTATAAATTTACAACATAATCAATAATAATTAACAGATTAAAAATGAAATCAGGTTGCAAGATATTGATGTGATGTAACTAAAGCCTTCTGGTTAAAATAAATATTGTCTGTCTTACCATTCTTGCTGGGCGCCCGGTGCAGCAGATCGAGCAGAATCTTGTTCAGTCGCTCTCTCTGCGCTTCCCTCCTTCCCAGGATTGATGGATGAAGAGGTGAAGAGGAGAGCGAAGACGAGCATGGGGCGTCCAACACGTCCCGCCCTCCTCCTACCCTTTCCCGGGAGCCCTCGTCCATGTCTCTCCTCTCTCCCCTCTCTTCACCCTCCTCTTCTTCCTCCACGTCTTCCTCCTCCCCACCTGTCCTCCTTTCCTGTGATGTGGACAGCTGTGGAACAGGGGTGCTGGAGTCCTCCTGAGAGGTGTCCATTTCTCCCTCCGCTCCTCTTCCTCCGCCCTCGTCCCCATCTCTTGAGAAGCCGGCAGACAGCCGGTCACATGATGCACTGGGGGAGGGGTCTTCATCGCAGTTTGATGCACCTTTGGGCCGCTCACTCTTCCAGGCAGAACGGCCGCCGTTCCTCTTGTAGTTATCTGGCACATAGTGAGGCTGTCGAAAGAGAGATAAATGAAGGGAAGCAACTCGCCTACTCAATAAACTTAGTTAGATTCAAACAGTCATGAGTTAAGTGGGGGAAATACAGATACAATGTAATCAAATTAGCAGAAAGTCCATAATGCCACTTCTGATCTGAAACAATAAAAATATGAATAAAATATTATATTTACTATAATATTATAATCAAAAAGAAATGTCCAGGTCAAATTGCAACCTACAATAATATATTACAAAAATAATAAATAAATAAATAAATAAATAAATAAATAAATAAATAAATAAAAAAATATATATATATATATATATATATATATATATATATATATATAAACACAAAACATTATAATTATTAATATTAATAATTATAATTATTTATATTACCATTTCCCATGTAAAATTTCACCCCCCCCAAAAAAAATCATAAAAAATATGAATGTATATTTTGTGATGTATTTTAATGATAGTTTAAATTCAATATTAAAATATGTAATAATAACACAATAATAAAATTATTAACATTAATAATAATGTTAATTTCCATCTACTGTAAAACTGTAAATAAACGTATAAAACAAAACATTAGCCATAAAGTAAATTATAGGTAAATCTTTGAAAGAAATAAAGGGTAAATTTTAACAGAAAAAAAGAACATATATTTTGAAATATAATGTAAAAATTGTATTAATATTAAAACACAAAGTAATAAATGTTATTATTATTAAAAATAAGTATTCATATTAATTATATAATTTCCCATCTAAAAAAAAAATACTTTGTGATACAATATAGTTATATTAAATATTAAAATATGCCATATTTAAATAAAATAATATTAATATTAATAATATTACTTCCCTTCTAAAATAAACACAAATAAAAATAATTATACAAATAAAATTAATAAGTGAGTTTTGAAAGCTGTCCAGGCCAAATAAAACAGAAAAAGATAATAAATATATTATGTTATATAATTATATTAATAAAATGTCTAATATTACACATAATAATAATAATAATAATAATAATATTAATGTGGTCATGCAAAATACAAAAAAAAAAAAAAAAGTTAAAGAGCCCCTATTAAGCTATTTTAATTATTTTGGAAGTCTCCTACAATAGATCTGCATGCATCAGATTCGGTCTCTCTAAACTCCCCCTTTCCGAGAGCTTCCTCTACTCTGATTGGCCGGATGGCCCAATCTGTTGTTATTGGTCTACCACTTACAGCGTGTGTCCAAAACGTCTGTTACCATATCTGAATTTCAGCTCCGGAGGCTTGTATATGAAGACCATAGGCTGGCATTATGCAAATTTGTTACAAACCTACGTTGATGCGTTACGGAAGTGAGACTTGAATTCCTGACGACTCGTTTTGGCAGTTCAGAATAGATTCTTTCTTTTAGGAGACAATAACTTTATTTGTCATGCACTTTGATGTTTGAAACTTTGCATTCACAAACAGCTATATTACACACTGCATGAAAGGTAATATTCGAAAAAGCATAATAGGGGCACTTTAATGGTCCTAAAACATCCTCATTTTTTTCTTAAACATTTCTTCCACCCTCCACTACTCACAGAGAAGTCCCTCTTCGGCGTCAATCTTTTGGGGAAGTGGTTGAAAGCGTAGGGCTTGGTGCACACTGGGTACCGGTTGCGGTGGATCTTGTAGAACAGGTGTGCCGATTTATCCAGCCGATAGTCGCAGATGTAAACGTCCTGTTCCTTTACCCCTTTCGGACGACCTGAATCCATTAGTAAGAGAAACGCTCATTAGCATGCAAAGAGTATGGGGTTTTCAGCCTGGAACATCTGGTTCGGTACATTTCTTGGATCTTAGTGTTGATTTATGTACTGTTGTATGTGTGAACATCTTACCCTTGCAGTAAGTATACAGGTCCAACACACAGCACGTCCCCACCACCGCCTCCAGTGGTATGATCTCATAGAGAGGCACTCGGAACAACTCGTTGTGGTAGAAACGACGGGAAGGAGAGTGGTGTGTTTCATGGGGACGGAAATAGTGATGACCAAAGGCAAACCTTTCACCTCTACAGAGAGAGAGTAAGAGAGAGTCCAGATCACATTTAAGGTCTTCTGTTAATTAATGTGTTTATCATAAAACAAGCATGGACGACTAGACTTGTGTCAACGACGATATGATTCAAACAATCCTACCTTTACAACCAAAAGCAAAAGACAGGATAAGAACGATGTTCAAGCCTTAGCCTAACCAAAAACGTTAGGCCAAGGCTTGAGCAACGTTCTCATCATCTGGTCACATCTGTTTGGATGTTGTTCCAGGCCCAACAAAGATGTCAATGCTTAGTTCTCAATCAAGAGTCAAAATAAAGAGCTAAATCAGAATGTTTTTTTAATAGTTGGAGTGTGGGAAATCTCACTTTTCATTTTTCCAGAGTTTCTCGATACGGAAAATGTCCAGTTTGTCTCTGTTGATATGAGACAGGAGACGGTATGATTGACGCACCGGCTGGCCTTCTTGTGTGCGTCTGCTGTCCCGCATGAGGTACACACAGTCACCTGCGACCATCGCAAACATAAAAACATATATTTTATGCTTACAAACATGAAATCAAGACAGAACATAATTTTCACATATTTGAACCAAAATAGTATGATATACACTACTGTTGGAGTCTGTAAGATTTAAAGGGATAGTAGGTGACTTTGTTTCTTCAGTAGAACACAAATGATGATTTTTAACTCCAGTCGTTGCCGTCTGTCAGCCGTATAATGTGGGTCAATGGGAACTTCTTTTATAAGAGTAAATAAAACATGCACAGACAAGTCCAAATTAAACCCTGCGGCTCGTGACGACACATTGATGTCCTAAGACACGAAACGATCGGTTTGTGCGAGAAACCGGACAAACAACGGAAGTAATGTCTAGCACTCATTGAAGTATATGCGCGAGACATCACTGCCGCTGTCAGAGCGCGATCAGACCTCACTAAATGCGTGCTGAACGCAGTTGGAAATGGTGTATTAGAGGTAAAAAATTATATAAATACTGTTCGGTGTCTCCCACATTATACGGCTGACAGACGGCAACGGTTGGAGTTAAAAATCATCATTTGTGTTCTACTGACTGAAGAAACAAAGTCACCTACATCTTGGATGCCCTGGGGGTAAGCAGATAAACATCAAATTTTCATTTTTGGGTGAACTATCCCTTTAAATGTTTTTGAAATAGTCTCTTATGCTCATCAAGGCTGCATTCATTTGATTAAAAAAAAAAGAGTAAAAAACGTAATATTATTACAATTTAAAAGAACTGTTTTCTATTTGAATATATTTTAATATTTAATTTATTTCTGTGATGGCAAATCTTAATTTTCAGCAGCCATTACTCTTCAGTATCACATGATCTTTCAGAAAACAATGTTGAAAACCACATGGAAACAGTCATTCATTTTTTCAGGATTCTTTGAGGAATGGAAAGTTCCTAAGAACAGCATTTATTTGAAATGGAAATCTTTTGTAACATTATAAATGTCTTTACTGTCACTTATGATCAATTTAATGTGTCCTTGCTGAAATACTATTGCTTAAAATACTTTTAAACAGTTGTGTAGATTTGATTTTACAAACACACACACACACACACACACACACACACACACACACACACACACACACACACACGTACCCTGATGCAATAGTAAGTCATCACGCAGCAGGCATATATAATAGATGGATCCTGATTGGGCATAGCTGGGTTGGGGCACCATTGGGACCTCCTGTTACAGCAATGACAGGAAATTTATAAAACACACACACAAAAAATAAAAACCCTTTCCAAAGTTCGGAACTTCCTGAATGACAGACGAGATCTTAATCTTGGAGTGACCTTTAAAATGTTGTGATAAGAGAGCATATGGTCGTTCTAAACACAGTCAGAGAGGAAGAATGAATTGTAAGGTTACACAGACTGAAAGGTCACATACCCTGTCCACCGGACGAGGATCACACTGCTCACAGAGATAATGCTCCACGTCTGCCTCCAAACGCATGCAATCACAGTGCTGCCACACCTGACAGACAGAAACACAGAACATGTATATTATCTATGCTTCTCCCAATTACAGATGGTTTAAAATCAATACGCAACACGTTACATTAATAATATGAATAATGATAGAATAATGGATAATTAAATAGCCTATAATTGTGATAGTTGTTATTGTTAACTGAAACTACTAAAAATAACTTTGGTAATTAAAATAAAGTTGAAATAAAATCAAATAAAAATTAGATAAATAACGTAATATTACAGTACCTGTCAAAAGTTTGGAAAAATTAACTTTTTTTAATGTTTTGCAAAGAAGTGTTTTGTAACATAATAAATGATCAATCACTTTTGATCAATGTAATGCATCCTTGCAAATCAGCATATTAGAAAGATTGAAGGATCATGTGACACTGAAGACTGGAGGTAATGGTGCTGAAAATTCAGCTTTGCCATCACAAGAATTAATTCAACTTTATTAAAAAACATTGATTTTAAACAGTAATAATATTTCACAATATTTCTGTTTTTGATTAAATAAATGCAGCCTTGGTGAGCAAAAGAGACTTCTTTCAAAAAAAAAAATGTATATGTTTCCAAACTTTTGGCAGGTACCGTAAATTAGAAATGTTGTGTTGGCAACAAACTGAAATAAATAAGTTTAGGTTCAAGTACTAAAATTACTAAAACAAAAAATTAAGCTATATAGAAATATATATATATATATATATATATATATATATATATATATATATATATATATATATATATATATATATATAAAAACTAAACTGAAAATATAAAAGCCAATTAAAAATATATATTATATATATTTTATAATTATAAAATATATAGTATATAAATATTAATATTAGCATATTTTGCCCAATAAAAAAAACAATGTGTCTCCCTTTAAACACAGTAGACTACATATTTAAAAAGAAATAGACTTTTCATCAGACATTTTCGGTAATGCTAGGGTGTTGTAGGTGGTTGTCATGTTGTTGCTAAGGGTGTTCTGAATGGTATTTAAAGTATAGAGGGTATGCACATGATGTCACTGTCAGCCGGAATGACTGTGGTCATGCCTACTGAGTGGCAAAATACTGAGTAGCAGCATTGGTTTTCAGCGTGAATGCCACAAAAAACACACAAAACATCTAAAATGGGAAATAGTTGTGAGATTGACTGTACAAATAGATTTGACAAGAAACCTGAGGTATATTTTTACAGACTGCCGAAAGCTACAGAATAGAGAAGCAAATGGATCACTGTAATTCACAGAAAAAGTTATCGTTTGCAGTTATCGTTTTGTCAATATGTTGAATTTTGGGGTCAAATCATACCATATATATATTAAATGTTATATATTGTACTGACAACTCAACAATTAAATATTTACCATCTTATATTCTGCATCATTTTACAGTTTTTGTCAGTGTTTATTAAAAAACATCCAAATTTTAGCACTGATGATAAATATAACACTGATATAAGTGATCACCCAGATTTAGACCTATATTGTATTTATATAAAGCGTTCACAGGCAAATTTGCTTTATGTATTTCCCTGTGTCAAAATCAGGCACATATAAATGTCATTAAACACGATTCCTGGCCATATATCAACATTCATGGATCACTTGTTCTTTGCTAAGTTGTAAGGAACACTTTCAGGTCCATCTGCCTTTAATTTAAACTGATAATTGTTTGTTTTATTTGCATTTTCCCCTATTAAATCCAGTTATGCAGCAGGCTCTTTTGCCACTCAGTGCAGCCGAGGAGGGCGTATTCTGGTGGGAAAGTGACATCAATACACACCCACCATTGCTATGTAGTTGGTAGGGTGTTGCTAAGTTGTTCTGCGTGGTATTTAGGGTGTTGCTATGCCGTTAGCAAAGTGTGTTGAGATGTTGCAAGGGCAGTGCTGGGTGGTTGCTTATTGTGACAAGTTAAAAGACTCTACTCCTAAATAACATTCATGTCCCTAGATATGGCATCTGGTCACTACTTGCCAATTTTACAGACTACCAAAAGTAATAGCACAGCTCTCCTCAAGTCAAATAATTTAAAGGTATCTTTCATGGACATATTAATCATGTATCAAAAATGGTGTGGGATAAATTGCAATATATATACAGTACAGTCCAAAAATTTGGAACCACTAAGATTTTTAATGTTTTTAAAAGAAGTTTCGTCTGCTCACCAAGGCTACATTTATTTAATTAAAAATACAGTAAAAAATATTGTGAAATATTATTACAATTTAAAATAACTGTGTACTATTTAAATATATTTGACAAAGTAATTTATTCCTGTGATGCAAAGCTGAATTTTCAGCATCGTTAATCCAGTCTTCAGTGTCACATGATCCTTCAGAAATCATTCTAATATGCTGATTTGCTGCTCAATAAACATTTATGATTATTGTCAATGTTGAAAACAGTTGTGTACTTTTTTTTTTTCAGGATTCCTTGATGAATAGAAAGTTCAAAAGAACAGCATTTATCTGAAATACAAAGCTTCTGTAGCATTATACACTACCGTTCAAAAGTTTGGGGTCAGTAAGAATTTTTATTTTTATTTTTTTTGAAAAAAATTAAAGAACTGAATACTTTTATTCAGCAAGGATGCATTAAATCAATCAAAAGTGGCAGTAAAGACATTTATAATGTTACAAAAGATTAGATTTCACATAAACACTGTTCTTTTGAACTTTCTATTAATCAAATAATCCTGAAAAAAAATATTGTACACAAATATTTTGTACAATTGTACACATTAAATGTTTCTTGAGCAGCAGATCAGCATATTAGAATGATTTCTGAAGGATCATGTGACACTGAAGACTGGAGTAATGATGCTGAAAATTCAGCTTTGCATCACAGGAATAAATTACTTTGTGAAATATATTCAAATAGAAAACAGTTATTTTAAATTGTAATAATATTTCACAATATTACTGTTTTTACTGTATTTTTAATTAAATAAATGTAGCCTTGGTGAGCAGACGAAACTTCTTTTAAAAACATTAAAAATCTTAGTGGTTCCAAACTTTTGGACTGTACTGTATATACTAATATCAATATGAGCACATACCATGCATTTCTCACACTGGATCATGAGCCCTTCGTCCTTGTACATGCCACAGATGCAGCGGATCACATCATCGTCTTTGTCGTGACTGCCCCCTCCGTCATGGTGATGGTGGTGGTGGGCGTGGTCTCTCTCCAGCGAATCAGAGCTGTCTGCCTCACTGGCCGTCTCACCCACGATCTCATCAATCTGGACAGCAGCCTCATGACGCGCACCATAGTACGCCTTCCGCAGCCGGCACACATCACGACCTACAGCAGACTTCCGGCCGTAATATTTCTGTTGAGAATAAGAAAAGACTTTAAAGAAAGTACGGCAGAATAAGCCAGATTCATGTACAATCAACTGTGAAAAATAAGATTCATCAAATTCATCATTATCTTAAACTATTACTTTATATTTTATAATATTTATTTTTTCTTTTATTCAAACTTCTTTTTTTTCTTTTTTTTTGGAGGATAAAATTTCTGAATGCACCTCAAACCTCATTTATTCAAATAACTTATTATACTTTGACTACTTCTTATATTGATTACAATGATTTGATTAATTATAATTATTTGCATTTTCATTAATTATAATGATATCGTAATGATTTACATTATAGCATAATATAATCATATTTGTGAGTAATAAGTGTAGTAAAACTGGGACTAACCTCAGCATTGCGAAACACTTTGAGCATGTCCGCATCAAATGCCTCAACAGTTTTGTAGTGTCCAGTGAGGATCTGCTTCTCTATGGTACTGAGATCTAGCGGATCGGTGACCTTCTCATAGTACTGTATGTTTCTGTAGACACACATGAACACAGTGACCGTAACACACATCTTAAAGGGTTAGTTCACCCAAAAATGAAAATGAAAAATGAAAATTATCCCATAATTTATTCACCCTCAAGCCATCCTAGGTGTATATGTTTTTCTTCTTTCAGCCGAACACAATCGGAGTTATATAAAAAAAATGTTTGCCTCTTCCAAAGCTTTATAATGGGAGTGAATAGTCATCGTGATTTTGAAGCCCAAAAAAGCACATCCATGACGTATTGACAAACACGGAAGTGCAGAGGACAGAGCAAAACAAAACACAGATCATGAATTAGAAGTCTAAAACCAGAATTTTCATTTCGCTTCAAAAAGCCTTTATGAACCCCCTGGAGTTGTATGGATTACTTTTACGATGGAGGATGTGCTTTTTTTGGCTTCAAAATATCGGTTACTATTCACTCCCATTATAAATCTTGGAAGAGCCATAATATTTTTTAATATAACTCAAAGTCATATACACCTAGGATGGCTTGAGGGTGAGTAAATTATGGGATAATTTTCATTTTTGGGTGAACTATCCCTTTAAGACTGTTCTCACTGCAGTTTTTAATGCATAATTCTTTCAATTATAATAACAACTTTATTTACTACTATAAAACAGCTCTCTGGTGTGTTCATGTTTTTACTCGCACTTAACAGAAGAAATGAACCAGAGAAGATTTCCAAGTCAAAGAAGGCGAAGCCTCAGAGGAGACCCGCCTGTTTTGTAATCATCATGGACCAATGGTACATCAAAGGGGTTTACCAGCCGTAACAAACTTTTCCAGAAAGTTCACTTTGGCAAGCTGTTTCAACTCCTGAACCAAACTCCAAATGAACTACGTTTTGGCCTGGTTTTGTTCAAAATGACATATAGGAGTATATCAGGGCCTTAAACCTCTGCAGACCCTTTAACTGCACCAAATAACTAAAGAATACATATTTATATTGTAAATAATCTGTACTAAGAACAGAATATTGTTCTCACCTCTTCCTAGAAGGCAGGTTAAGCAGTGGAGCAGCAAGAGTCTGACCAGATGAATCTTCAAAGTACAAGAAAGCAATTGATAATGTGAGTGTAGGTCATAAGCAGTGTGTGTAAGTGCAAATACATCTCATGAAACTGAGGCAATAAAACAAAAATACACTAAGATGAAATTGAAACTAGATTAAAAAAAATCAAAAGCACAGCCTTTTGCAGAATCGCATACCTCACTAATTGAATTTTGCATAACTAAATCATTTAAAATGAGATTTCCATCAGAACGAATAACTAACAAGTGTCAGCGCTTAGTAACAAGTTCGCTACTGATTGCAGTCCAGTCAACCAAACTGAGAAACTACAGATGTGAATTGCATGTCAAACTCAAAGTCTAATTCCGTTATTCCATGATTATGACTTTGGTTCTTGCTTTGCATAATGAAAATGATTATAGAGCCATTAAAGCGACCGCCAACAATAAGGTTAATAGCAAAAACTGCGTGTTTTTATGGGTTTATGCGTGATGGCGTTTGTGTGAAAGAATTAGTGTCCGTTTACCCTTGTAGCTTGTGATCATGTCACAGATCTCTTTGAAGATGTGTGCCAAGCGTGCAGTGCGCGTAACTTCCGTGTTCTCCTCAGCTGCCGCAAGTCTGCGTGTGCGCACAGAGCGTGACGTCTGCAGTGCTGAGAACTGAGTCAGAAATACATCTGGAAAAAAGCACCAAACAATGCTAATCGTGTTAATCAAGATTTACCAAGAGTCTGAATAATCAAAGCAGTAAATGACAATCTTGCATGCATAATATTAGTCAGCTGATATCATATTATGACATGCATATTATTCACTTGAAGTGTTGATGGTAACACATTACAAGAAATTTGAGTTATGTAATCAGATTACTTTTTCAAGTAACTAGTAAAGTAACGCATTACTTTTTCAACTTACAATATACTTTATGTATTTAATCTCACTTTATTAACCAATGTATTTGCTGCTGACCTTCAATGATCTAATTCAACCATACTAATAAGCAAAAATGACTTTAGATTGGATTTAGAAATAAGAGTGTTGAACTTCCTTTTCCTGTTTCCTATTCTTCTTTAATCTAGAATGGCAGCACAGCTGAAAGGTTTGTTTGAACTGCTCCCTCTACTGTAAAGGTGTAAATATGCATTTCTTTTAGCCTGAGGCTTATTCATTTCACTTTTGGCATAATATAGAACTTTTTTTGTTGTTATTAAAAAACAAACAAGCAAGCCCAGCCCAAGTAAACACAAAAGTAATGCAACACATTACTTTTCATAAAAAGTAACTAATGCAATTATTTACTTTTTTTTAGGGAGTAACGCAATATTGTAATGCATTACTTTCAAAAGTAAGTTTCCCCAAAACTGTTCACTTGTGCGCATACCCACACACCTGACTTGATGTTGCCGTCATCGCGGATGACTCCTCCCCAGCGTGTGTAAAGAGACAGGCCGCTGTTCTCCCTCTCTCGCTCTCTCTCTCCCTCTCGCTTCAGAAGTTCCTGTTTCTCCCGCATCTTCTCCCAATTCCGCAACAGGAACACTCGATGTTTCAGCACAAAGTTCCTGTATTAAACAAGAAAACAGTGGAGGATGTCTAGACCTTTACGATGTCAGATTAGCCAAATATAACAGGTCATTTTCAAGTTAAAGTACAAAATTACTGAAATAAAAATAAAGGTAAATAAAATAAATATAATTAATAGAATTATTATATATTGTTCAAATTATTATAATATGTTTTATAAAATAAATATAAATAAAAATAACTAATAAAAATGACAAAAGTACATAACAAAATCACTTATATATATATACAGTACAGTCCAGTACAGTACACTGTATTTTTAATTAAATAAATGTAGCCTTGGTGAGCAGACGAAACTTCTTTTAAAAACATTAAAAATCTTAGTGGTTCCAAACTTTTGGACTGTATTGTATGTATATATATATATATATATATATATATATATATATATATATATATATATATATATATATATATATATATATATATATATATATATACTAAAATAACTAAATTACTATTTTTTGGTACAAAACCATAAATGAATTAGACTCGCAAAATATGGCCCCTTTAAACCAGCCCAGAAATTAAAAAGTGTGTGATCATGGGATCCTACCTCTCTCTGTTTGACATGGGCTTCATTAAAAGGTGCTGGTAAAACTTGCTGCTGTCACTGGACTCTTCCTCCTTAGGTCAAACACAAAGAAATAGTTTTGCATTAGGACTGTGCTGTACTAGTAGCTATTGTAGCCAATAGTAGTGCAGCATTATTGAATGTCTCATACCCGTTTCTTCAGTGAGTGTTTGGACTTGCGTTTCTCTTTCAGTCTCCCAAGCCTTCGGGCTCCGCCCCCTGATCCGCCCCCTTTCCCAGGCAGCCCATTGATTCGTTGGCTCTTGCCGCCAATGATGCCACGGCAGCCCTCTGAGCCACACTTGCAGACTTGCTGCATAGCAACAAGAGCAGAGAAACATTATCATTTGACAAGCAAGAAAAAAAATGCTTCAATTGACTAACAAGCACAAATACACATATCAAAGTAAGCATATCAAAAACGTGAGAATAAATAAAAATAAGATTAAAAGTAAAGTCTGCTTAAAAGTAAATAAATGTAAACTGTCCACAACACTGTTTTTCAACCTCATTAATGTGAAATAAATTATAATAAATAAAAATAGTTAAAGCCTCCTTTATATATAATGCATTATAAAAGTATTTGTTATATATTAATTATGCCTTATAATGCATTGTATGGTCTTGTGAATAATTGTAACCATAGTTATAATATATTATAATACTTATGTTACGCCTTTAGAAAGTATAATGATTAAATCACATGACAAACAACCAATTTCAGATGTTCTATGGAATCTGCAAATAGTTACAGTGCATTTTAACTTAATAATAAACTTAATAACATTTTAACTTAATAATAAAGTGTTAACAAAATAAAAATATTAAATATAATGTATTATATATAATGTTATTTGGAGTCCCAACCCTTCTAGATACTGTAGCTAGAATAATCAGGAGCCTATGAGTGACTGAATCAGCACCAGCGATCTGGACGAATGAAGTACAAGCATCCGCTACAAAACACAGCTGCGTGTGCATGTGTATGTACATGCTTCAGACAGGCATGTTCCTGACATGCAGGATAGGGGTGACTGAAACCCTTCTAATGTACCTGTTCTTCCGTGTTGAAGGAGTGGAAGTTGTAGTCATATGTCAGTTCTGTTCCGCTGTTGATGTCTTTCAGAGCAAACAGACCAATACGGTACACTCCATTCACCGACCTGAAAGACAGACAGATTGATTCATGATTTAAACTCAACGTTCCACCTAGGTCAAGTTTTTAAAGCAATTATGAAACGGATTGTTAAATCTCTAATAATCTGATCTAATCTGGTTTAACTTTTGCAATCACCTTTCACATTTTCTTTGGAGACTTTTTTCTTGGATTAATAATAATATTTCCATATACACTTTACAACTCAAAAGGGTCAGTAAGTTTTTTAATGTTTTTGAAAAAAAAGTCTCATATGCTCACCAATCCTGTATTTATTTGATCAAAAATACAGTAAAAACTGTAATATTGTGGAATATTATTACAATTTAAAATAAAAGTTTTCTATTTTAATATACTTAAATAATAATGTCAAAGCTGAATTTTCAGCATCATTACTCCAGTCTTCAATGTTACATGATCCTTCAGAAATTATTTTAATATGCTGATTTGCTGCTCAAGAAAAAAAAATATTATCAATGTTGAAAAAAGTTGTGCTGCTTAATATTTTTGGAAATTGTGATACACTTCTAATGAATATGAATATGCATTAATATGAAATAGAAATCTTTTGCAACAATATCTTTACAGTCAAGTCTTGATCAATTTTATACGTTCTTGCTGAATAAAACTATTCATTTCTTTCAGAACTTTTGAACAGTGTTAAAAGCTTCGATATATTGTGGCTACATTGCATCTGAGTGTCGATCTTTGAAATGAAATGAAATTAACTCAAGCCATGTCAAGTAACAACAAGCATTATGGATCTGATATTGAAAAACTAGGCTAAGTTGTACAATATGCAATAAGGTAGAATGAGGCCATTTATGCACAGATGTGGGTGTGTGTGCGCTCTAACAGCTAACCACTGGGCAGCACAGCTGTGTCCCCCACCCTAAAACACAAGCTTCAGATAATCGCTCTTGTGTGACAAGATGGATGATCTGCCACCATTCAGCCTACAAGCACAGTTTTTAATGTGTGTGTGAAAGAGACAAAACAGAGCAAGAGATGGAAGAGATAACATTTTTTTGTGGACTGTGTGTGTACACAAAAACCCGACATGTCTGTAATAGTGTTACGTTCCAAGCAGATGTTGGTCACTGACCTGGATCTTGAGTTCACAATCCCATTGCTAATATATAATCCTTTAGATTTCGACTAATTACACTAATTTATTATGAAACAACAGTTTCAACACCTTCTGTAAAAAGAGTTAAAATGTGACCTTCCTCTTTAATTTTTCAACATGACCATGGCTTGTTCATAATACAGCAATTTCTAGATGATAAAGTCATTGCTTACTCAGTACTCGTGGTTGTCCACATCCCCACTGACTCACCATTAAAAATGACCTTTCTGTTTCCGAACTCATCAGAAGCTGATGGGATTTTATTGCCGTACTTCATCAGTGACTCATCAATGGTCTCATTTCACTCACCATTTCTGCATCTCACAGTTGGGCTCGCAGCTGTGGTTGACAAAGCGAGCCTCGTTGCCCATGCGGTAGCTGTCGATGACCATGCCGCTGTCCAGGTTCAGACAGTAGTGGCCGCTGTGGGAGAAGTACTGCTCCATCATGCGACTCCTAAACAAGAAAAAGACTTGCTGAACGTCTGATAAAATTACAGTAAACTGTATAGTAAATAAAGTAAAACTAAAACTGAAATAGAAAATAAATAAATAAAAATAATTCAAAACATTTCATAATAGGTAGTTTTTTATATTTATATTAATTATTGTATTATTTAAAAAAAATTATATATGTGAATTAATTAAAAAATTTGTAAAAATTTTATAAAAAAGGTGCAATTAATCGCCTATATATGCGCAGCCTGGTGGTCAATCTTCACTAATTTTCCATTCCATCAGTGAGAGCAGAGTGTGAAGGTTGAATTAGCAGAGCAATAGCACAGCTGTACATAAAATATCCCAATCCACACAACATAATGAAAGACATATCAGAGTTCAAAAGAGGACAAATTGTTGGTGCACAGCTCGCTGGCTCATCTGTGACCAGGACAGAGGAAGGACCAGTAGGAAGCTGTCCAGGAGAAAGGGATGTCCAGGTACTAATCTGGATTGTATCCAAAAAACATTAAACCACAGCTGCCCAACTCACTGCAGAATTAAATGCGCACCTCGACTCTCCTTTTTCTACCAAAACTGTTCGTCGGGAGCTCCACAGACTCAATATTCATGGTCGGACTGCTATATACCATTGGTCACTCATTCAAAATATCATTCCAACAGTGCAAATCTTGGGCTGTGGACAATGTGAAACATATCATTCTCTGATGAGTCCACCTTCACCATCTTTCCCACACCCGTGAGAGTTACGGTGTGGAGAAGCCCCAAAGAGGCTTAACACCTGGACTGTTGCGTGAAGCACAGGGGTGGATCAGTGATGATTTGGGCTGCAATATCATGGCATTCCCTACTGTGTGTGATTATTACAGTATGTTGGGAAGGAAATCCAAACGTTCGCCTATCATCCATCGACCTCAAATATGGCTTATCATTTGAAACATGCTAGTAGAAGCAACTTTACTTGGCCACTCGCTCTAACATTAACCTAGATAAATGTGCACTATTATTAGGTGCATATTCAAGTGTTTGTGTAGTGTGGAAGCTGAAGTATTGGTGCGCTTACAGCATGACATGGAGGCACCGGCGCAATCACTTGCAATGGAAACAACTCTGTCATTTTTGGTCATACAGATAACAGTAATACATCATACGAACTAGGTCTACTTTTATTTGTGTAAACTGACAATAACAAGAAAGCGCTGTGCCTTTGTAAAATAAAGAATACACACAAGATACACTTTTTTGTCATCTCAGTCTCCGTGAACTGGAGCGGGTCACAAAAATGAACCGTAATTCAAAGTATAGGCTACTTGCCTCACAGACGTGAGAAATATAACTATAGAAAGATTGAAATTGATATACTCCCAGTTCATGTAATCTGTATGAAAGCTGCACTTCTTTCTATAGCCGTGTCCACTATACTTCGGAGATGGTCTATATATGTTACGCCTACTGTATATATATTAAAGGCTCATTATGGTTTGGTATTCTCAGTATATATTTAAGTAATTAAATTAATATAAACATGCAATTAGTCGACTAACGCCTTAAAGGGATAGTTCACCCAAAAATGAAAATTTGATGTTTATCTGCTTACCCCCAGGGCATCCAAGATGTAGGTGACTTTGTTTCTTCAGTAGAACACAAATGATGATTTTTAACTCCAACCGTTGCCGTCTGTCAGTCAAATAATGGGAGTGAATGGGAACTTGGATCAATAAGAGTCGAAAAACCTTGCATAGACAAATCCAAATTAAACCCTGCAGCTCGTGACGACACATTGATGTCCTAAGACACGAAACGATCGGTTTGTGCGAGAAACCGAACAGTATTTATATAATTTTTTACCTCTAAAACACCACTATGTCCAACTGCGTTCAGCACTCGCTTAGTGAGGTCTGATCGCGCTCTGACAACGGCAGTGATGTCTCGCGCATATACTTCAATGAGTGCCAAACCGAATTCAAATCGCACAAACCGATCGTTTCATGTCTTAGGACATCAGTGTGTCGTCACGAGCTGCAGGGTTTAATTTAGATTTGTCTATGCAAGGTTTTTCGACTCTTATTGATCCAAGTTCCCATTCACTCCCATTATTTGACTGACAGATGGCAACAGTTGGTGTTAAAAATCATCATTTGTGTTCTACTGAAAAAACAAAGTCTTGGATGCGCTGGGGGTAAGCAGATAAACATCAAATTTTCATTTTTGGGTGAACTATCCCTAGGGCTGCACGATTAATCGCATGCTTTTGTCATGCGTGTCTCGTCAGTAAAGCCGGTTCTGTGATTAGCAGTAAATGTCCATCACCTGCTTTCAAATGGAGCGGCACTTAATATACAGAGCCGTAGTTCGCGGACAAGCTACGCAATATCGCGTTCGTAATCGAAAGCGATTCATCTGCGATTATGAACACGATATTGCGTAGCTTGTCTGCGAACTACGGCTCTGTATATTAAGTGCCGCTCCATTTGAAAGCAGGTGATGGACATTTACCGCTAATCAAAGAACCGGCTTTACTGATGAGACACGCATGACAATCTCGTGCAATTAATCGTGCAGCCCTAACTATCCCTTTAAATGAATGACTACTAGTCAACTAGAAACTAGTCGGGAACAGCCCTACTTTAAATTAAAACAATAAAATAAATAAATAAAAAATAATAATAATAATAATAATCACACATGGTTAGTACACGACCGTAAATAAATAAATAAATAAATAGTTTTTAGATACGATTTGAGCATGACAGAATGTTCAAACTAGTTAAAATCTGTGTCTCATCTTTGTTGTTTAAAGCCAAATTGCAGCTAACCTGAACTCCTGTTCGCTGACCACCTCTCCCAAGTACTCAATGATGAATTGGCCGGAACGTAGGGGCTGCTTGGTGCGGATCCCCCAGCCCTTTCCCTCAGCTCGGAAGCGCTCAAGGCACTGCACCCACTCATGCTTCTGGATATGCTGGTTATCACACTGCTCACCACACGGACATGTACTTGGAGAACACTCAGCAAAGATCATCCTGAGACAGAGATGAGAAACCAATGAGATCCACATTATGAACTACAATTACTCTAATGAGTAAGCAGAGAAGATGATGTAAACCTCTTAAGACTGGTCGAAAAATGAAGCATTTAATTGCCCTGTTACCTGTTTAGACAGTCGTCCTGACAGCCCTTCTCGCTGTGGTCTTCAGGTGCCCTGCAGTTACAAGTAGTGGCTTCATAGCCAGAAAGAGGCTTCACATCCACATAGACATCTAATAGAGAAAATATTGATGCGTTACTCTTAATCATCCGCAAACATGCACGCAAAAACACAATACAAAAACGAGAGCAAGATAGTCATGAGGAAATCAACAACTCTCAGTCCTGTCAAATCAGTATAGTTTTGGAAACAGATGCATGTTCATGGGTAGAGATCAAAATGATGAAAATATCCTTACTGGATCTGATCTTCTTGTAGAGAGGCACATCAGGTCTCTTGTGGAGCTACAAAGAACAAAGATGCATCTTTTATTAGAAAGATTTTTGCAAGCAATCAAGCATAACAGACATTAAACTGCTAAAAATCTTTTTAAACATTAAAACTTGTTTTGAGAAAATATATCCCGAATTAAGTTTATTTTTATAACCCTATAGGCAAATTATTTGTTCACAAACCTCACTAAATTTTGTTAGATTTATGCTTACAACAAGAAAAAAAAAAACATTTGCCAAAGGGAAATAAAAACTAACATAATGCAAGATATATTTTCCATTATCTTACAAGGGAATGCATCTTGTTTTAAGGATGTTTATTGGGAACCAAGAACAAAATACTGAATAATACAGTGAGTTTTGCAGTGAAAAACTTAAATGACAAATGCAGCTGTTAGTTCAGGAAAAGACGTGGTTTAAAGGAGCTACCTGATCATGTTTCCAAAGCCACAGGATGTCATAAGGCAGCTGGAAATCAATGCGTTTCTGTCTCAAGTATTTCCCTGGACAAACACCAAAAGACAAATTGCAGTTATTAATTCAGTTGCTTTGCCCTTTAACTTGAGGCTGCCCCATTCCAATATTGAATGAACTAATCACCTCATAACTCATCCACCATAACTAATCAGCCTGATTGCCCATGAGGCTATGCATAATAAACTGGTTAGGAATGACAATGAAAGCTGTATACCAATACAAGTCCACAAACTTATTTGTTGAAATAATAGTTCTTTAAAAATTTTAAAAAATCCAGCTGTCAACTAAACTGCAATTAGATATTGTGCTAAACTAAGTGATGCATGTCAACATCTGTAGACTAAAAGGTCACAACTGAAAGCTAAGCGTAAAGGAAAAACTCACCAACATGAATGGGAGCAGGTAGAAGGCCATAATCATGTTCACCTGGAGTGTATTCTAACTTCTCCTTCTTTAGCTGTAGCAGCTGACTGCGAGGACTGTTGGGGAAATGCAAAAAGGTTACGTTTATTTACTTGGGATATGAATGTTAGATAATAAAATGGGCTTGCTGAACATGTTCACCCTTACTCATCAGTCTTGTACACATCAGAGTAAAGCCCCGCCTTTTGAAACTTCTTTTTGGGTGGTCTAGCAACTCTCTTCTCCCGCTGAGTGGTCACTGATGGGTTTGGGGCTTGTTCCACGGAAGTAGGGCCTGTGCGCTCTGGGGAGGACTGGCTATCAGGTTTTCCCTCCAGTGCACTGCAAAAGAACCCATTAATTTATTTTGAGATTAAGAAAAAAAAATCATGAAAAATATCACCTGCATTTTTGGGGAAGCATTTTGACCACAACACGGAGCCAGAGAAATTTGTAATGAAAGTAGAAATCTCAATTTGTATTTCATGCTGTTTTTAAACAGATTAAACAGCTGAAATTCAGATATGGTAATGGCCGTTTCGCTTCCAACACACACTCTAAGCAGTAGACCAATCACAACAAACTGGGCCAGCTGACCAATCAGAGCAAAGGAACTCTCGGAAAGAGAGACTAAAGGGGTTTAGAGAGACACTGTGAGAAAAGAGGTGATGTGCTTATCAATATTAAAAGCAGTTGTACTAAATATTTTTGTGGAAACCGTTATTCTTTGATGAATAGAAAGTTCAAAAGAACAGCATTTATGTGAAATAGGAATGTTTAGAAACATTAAATGTCTTTACTGTAACTTTTGATCAATTATTGCTGAAATAAAGTTTTTTTTTTTAAATCATACTGACCCCACACTTTTGAATGATTGTGTATATTATACCGCATACCTGCGAAAACAATGCATTTCTTCCTGCGTCAACCATTCCCTCCCTCCTTCTGTTCTAGCTTTCGGCATCACATCCTCCTCTCTAGCAGCTGACCGTTCTTCTTCTTCTTCCTCCACCTCTCTTTCCTCCTCCGGTTCCTCTTCTTCCTCATCGCCTCCTTCAGTCTCCCTCTCCCAGCGCTTCCGCTTGCGTCCTTTTCTACGCTGGCTCTGCACTACAGACTCAATGACATCAACCACGGTGTCTCCCTCCCAGAGCACACTTCCTCTGTGCCTTTCAGGTAACGGGTGGTTCTCCTGTTCAGATGCCTGTGGTGGGGGTGACGGTGGAGGCGAGGGCAGAGGGTGCTTACGGGGACGGCCCGGACCCCGTTTTTTCACCACATTGTTTCCTGTGCGTGCTTGCCTCTGGAGCTTTTTTGCACGGAGGATCTTGTTGACATGGTGCAGGTTGTTTTTGGGAGGGGGCCGATGGGAGTGATGTGAAGGGGGGGAGTCAAGGCAGCATGCAGGCTGGGAGGAGCATGTGGAGGGACTAGCCTGGCGACTGGTGGGCCGGAGAGCTGCAGCACTTCCAGGCTGGTCAAGAGTGCAATGAGAAAGGCAAGAGGAAGAGTGCGAGAGGGATAGAGGAGGGTGGTGGTGATGGTGGTGCCGATGATGGGGACCCTCAGAAACATCAGGAACACTGGATTGGCCACCTCGGTTTTGCATGCCAGATACATTCCCTATGAGATTAAACCAAAAAAACAAAAAACAAAAATTTTTTCACAACAAATTAGAACAACAATTTAAAAAATTAGCATTGTAACAGAACTCACTCATCACCCAAGGTCCCACGGCATGCACGTCAACTACTCGAGCAGTTAAATTTGACCAAAATGCAAATCCCTATTTCATAGTCAACAAAGACAATTATAATGAAAACAAAGGCTAAAATAAAATAAATAAAAATTTTAAAAAAGCACACACACATATATAAGTCTGTGTATACCAAAGGATTGTTTACAGCAGAAATTAGTGACTGGCCAATTTGGTATCCTTTGAGCGTTGGGCAACATTTAATACAGAAAACAGCAGCCTGCCACTGACACAGCTAAAATCTCAAATTCATGATTAGCTTGTTATCTTTATTTAGAACAAGTTTATTAACAGACTGGGGACCTGAGCATCGTTTCTACAGCATCTATAATCCAATTTATCTCCTCATCTCCTAATGGCCAAATTCTGATGTAGAAGAAAAGAATCGTCCCACAGATTCAGCAAAAAAAGCAGCATCATCTATTCATGTGTGCAGGGCCTCATTAACTGTGTTCCCCCTGTCCTCCATTATCCCTTTAATTAACTTACTCTCAGTCTAACTCACTTTCAACACAGTCTAGTCTATTATGTTCTATTCATCTTATCCTTCCATCAGTCAAACCCATCCTTCCACATCTCTCCATTTCATTGTTTTTTTTCCTCTGTGCGAGACGAGTTACAAGTCAGAGTTTAATACTTATGGTTACCTTTTTGCTCAAATCACATAATAATGACTGCCTTGGCAAGCACCACTAACTATATATGGGCAGAATTCATCAACTAAAACTTCCTTCCAATCACATCTTATTCACAGCCTTAGTCTTATTTTTTTATCAGTCCTATTTTCCTCTGGCCTTTAATCCTCCTCTTTTACTCTTTCTCATCAGTTTCTTGCTCTCACTGCCACAGTGAATTAATGGTGCCGTCAATGACCGGTGGATGACCTCATGTCCTGAGCTCTAATCCTGGATTACATACTACACTTTGCTATCTCACTAGAGACCCTCTACGCATTAACACATATACACAAACACACTGCCCATCCATCCCAGCATGACTGAGAGGCTGCATTGTTATAAACTGCTCTGTTTTACCTGGTTCAGTACTGTAACATTTGAGCAGTTGTGTGTGTATGCGTAAGTGTGAAGAAATTTAGCCATAAAAAGTCTGTATATGCAGGTAGCATATTTGCAATCCCACTGCCATTGAAGTACAGAGGAAATTATGTCACAACTAGCCATTTTGTAGTATACTTGGTAGTATGTATTGTAGGACCTTTAACTACAAGCTTCAGCTTTGACTATTCTTGTATCAACCACTTTATCAATCAATACAGAACACTTGACAGGAAGTACTGAAAACTAATCATAAATTTGTGGCACGCACTGAAGCAAGTGACGTCCAATAAAATTTTAGCACAGAATTATGGAGGACGCCGAGGTAAAGCTATATTTGGAGAGTGACTACATTTCACTGCATTAATTCTGCAACCTTCACAATGTCAAACTAAATTTGGGTCACCTCAGCAGGCCCATTCAGTTGGCTGAAAACAACATGTAAAAAATGCAAGGGCATTACTGAACTGAACATGGATGTAATGTAATACTTGCGTGTTATGATTATGGTTTATAGTTCAATAGGTTTCTCAATATCAGCATTAGCTCTTAAGATTTTTCACTTACCCATCTCTCTCCTCTCTGCAGATGCGGAACGATCCCTTCTCACTGTCCGGTCCAAACGTGAAAGGCTAGGGCTCTCTGACGTTCCACCTTTTTTGCTCCGACTCCCCTTGAGCGAGGTACGAGATAGTGCAGATGCAAACAAGTTGGTGTGGCTGGTCTCTGCCTCCTCAGTGGGGGAAGCAGCATCTTCCTCGTCACTCTCAGAGCACTCCACTGTATTTTGTGCATGTCCTTCAGAGAATACACCAGACCCAGAAAGGGACTGGTTTCTAGAGAGTTTGGAGTAATCAGTATCAGAACTTCCCATCCTAAACCAGGAGTCAACAGGATGATGTCCCCGGCTCGTGTTGCCCAAAGACAGTCGTGAAGGCCCAAGACAAGACAAAGAGGCCTCTTTTCGCTTGTACCGTTCTGCAGAAGATGAGGAGGAAGAGGAAGGAGAGTTGGCAGAAGCTGCCTGTTTGTTAGCACTGGAGTCAGCAGAGCCATCTCGCCCAAACCGGCAGCGCTGCAGAGACTCTACACTCCCTCGCTCCCCTCTTCCAACTCCCAACCCCTCACCTCCTCCACTTCTGCCACCTATGCTACCTACAACTCCACCACCATCATCACCCTCCTCTTCTCCACAGCGATCACGGTGCTTGTGTCTATGCTTGTGTTTGTGGTGCCAGCCAAATGACAGCTCAGACGACATGGCAGGATAGAGTACTGATGAACGACCACCACCTAGATACTCCTGCCTAAGTAGCTTATGTTTCTTCTTGTGAAATTTGGAGGGGTTAAGCAGCAGGTGGGATGGGTGATGATGATGTACATAAGAAGGGGGTGGAGGTGGAGGAAAAGAGGGGGAATGAACATGGTGGGATGGGCCAGAGTGGGGAGCCTGGTGATGGGGGTGGGAGTACAGGGCACTTGCTGGGGTATAACCACGATAGTAGCCAAGTCCCAGTGGGGCAGAAGAGTATGGGACACCATATGAAGGGTGATAGAAACCGCCGCTGGAGAGAGGAAAGCCTAACCCAGGTACAAACGGTACTTCTGATATAGATTCTCTGAGCTTAGGAGGTCGCCCTCTTTTCTTTTTAAGATCTGGCTTACGGACATAATGAAGTGAATCACATGGGTAGGCTGGGTGGGGTGAATAATATCCACTAAAATTTATCCTGAAGATGGTGGGTAAGAGATCTCTATGCAGATAATGATGGGGTGGTGGATTGGTCCCACCTCCAAGGCTGCTGCTGGCTCTGGCACTTCCCAAGCCAGACCCACGACCCGGGCCTGCTGCTCCAGCACCCAGACCCAAGCTGCTACCCAAACGAAGTGTAGGTGTGCGATGAGCAATTCGTATATCACTGAGCTGAACACAGATTTCATCTAAATCAGCCAAAAAGTCTGGGTCTTGTCGGCGTGTCCGCAGCTGCAGGTACTTCTTCTTGCGTTTGCGCTTTTGCCTTTTTAGTTTGTCATAGCTAGGGCAGCCATGTCCACGACGCTTGCACTTATGTTTGTGCTTCTCTTTATGTCCAACCAAAGCAGAAGATGGGGCAGCTGGGTGTGGTCTTCTTGGGTCAGGTGATGCCCTTGCTCCAAGTGGGGAGGGTGTAGGTGAGGGACGTTCCAAGAGAACTGAAGAGGAGTGCCTCCTCCTACCTCTTGAAGAAAGCCCCATTCCTGCTCCCATGGCTGGACCTATGACACCAGGCATTAAGAGTCCACTTGCCATACCCTGCGAGACCCCTACACCAGCTAAGCCACTTGCACTACCAGCCTTTTCCCCACGGTCCGAGGTGCTGTTATTATCTGTTCCAATGCCACTGTCACTGGGTACCGTCTCTTCGCTGTGCGATTCACTGACTGGGGAAGGCGTGGCCTCCTTCAGCTCACTCAGAGGAGCAGGAGATGTGGGCAATAGTGGTCTTGGAGGAGAAAACTTTCGATAATGGTAGTGTTGCCGGTAGTGGTGGTGGTGATGGTGGTAACCCCGGCAAGAAGACTTCTTCTGAGATGGGTGTGCTGTGGATGATGTGGAGCCTCCTACAGTGCGAGCAGAGGGGGCTGAAAAAGTAGGTGGGGGAAAGGAGAATGAGTGGTGGCTCTGATGGGAATGGCTGCAGTGAGGGTGGGATGAGAAATGCACCGAGCCAGGCTCAACAAAGCTAGCATCACTAATGGGACTTTGACCTCCACTTGACTGTGAGAGTGATGGGGAAGGGAACACCTCAGACGGAGGCAACTGGTGTTGCTGGTTTTGTAAGGTTTGTGACGGATGATGATGGAGTGGGGAAGAAGTGTTTGGTGACAAGAACGGTTCTGGAGGGGGTGTGGGGGCACCTGGGGAGAGATTAGCTGATGATTTTGGCTTACGACCCCTCCTTTTACCCATATATATTGTCCCCTTTTTGCTAACATTGATCTGGGGCCCTAATTTTCCCCCAAATGTAGCAGCAAGTGACGACAGAGACTGTGGTTTTGTAGCAGCCGGAGCTCCTGGTGGCCCACTGTTTCTGGAGCCTTCCTGCTCAGTCCCTGGTTTCGGCCCAAGCAGTATTTGACTGAGGAGCCTCTTCCGTTTTACTGTCTTCATTTTATTGATTTTGCCTATGATCGTCTTCATGATGAGCTGCCCATTGCCCTTATTACGAAAAGGTTTTTCACCTACTGAAGCATCCCCTGATTCAGGAGCAAGTGTTGGGGGCTGGGTTTCTTGAGGAAGGGTTGGAGGTAAGCGCTTGGGGCGCCCTCGCTTTCTTGCCATGGGTTTAGGTGGATTAAAGTCCACTTCAGGGTGCAAAACAGGGGGATCCTGCTCTTCTTTAGATTTGAGCAGACTGGAGTAGACCTTTGAGGGTGCCAGTTTGTTTGGGGTGCGGCCACGTGCTGGGGCATCTAACCGGGGCATTTTGTTCTTGGGCCGCCCCCTCTTCTTGGGTGAAGATTCAAAAAGTTCGGTAACAACAGGGGGCATAAGATTAGAATTGGGAGGTCGTCCCACAGGACGCCGAACAGGGGATAGGGAGGAAAGCCCTGAGGGCACTGGTGTGGCGAGTTTCTGATGATTAGAAGCAGCCTCAAGTAAAGACTTGTGGGTTCGATTCACCGCCTTCGTCCAGCGAGGTCGCCGTCCTCGCCGCTTTTTAAGAGGCTTTGAATCCTGCTCGGTTGGTGATGCAGGAGATACAGCCCCAGTGTCATCGCATAGTGGTGATGGGCTCATGCTGGCACCAGAAGGGTATGAAGGTGAAATAGTGCATTTGGTGGACTCAGCAGGACTTGGTACCCCACTAACGCGACTTTCCTGATTGGGACTACGTTTGACTGGGCTTGAGCTCTCACTGTGTTTACTCCTCTCACTTCGAGAAGCTGACAAAGAACACCTTTCTTTAGCATCTTGCTTCCCTGGCATGGCAGGAGTGGAGCCCTTACTTAAATCTCTGGGACAGTCTGTGTCTTTGTCTCGGTCACGCTCTTTGTCTTTCTCAGTAAACTCCTCTATTCGGGAGGGGCTTGCTCTAGGGTGTGAGGCTAGGGACCCTGGCAAACCTATGTGACATCCTGTACTTCCTATTCTCTCTAAGGAGGATGAGGATGAAGAAGAGGAAAATGTTGGTGATGAAAGAGAAGCCGAGGAGGAAGAATGAGACGGGCAGTGCCCAAGACGAGACTGAGATTTCATTCCATTGGTGGTACTGTTGTCAGTGCTATCATTTGTGGATGTCGTTGTCAAACGACTACTGTTTTGAGACAGAGCAGTGGTGGTGGTGGTGGTGGTTGTGCTGCTGTTGCTACTGGTGACACCTTTTGAAAGTCCATCAGATTCCTCTTTTCTAGAGGTGCCAGAAAATTTTTCCAGAATACTGTCTTTGTTTTTGGACCCATATGGGCGACCTGGGGGCCGTGAAACAGGTGGTGGTGGAGCAAGGTGCGCCGCCCTGGAATAGGTGTTCCTATTGGCCATAGCCCTTTCAGGGCGCTGCAGATTAGAAATTAAAGGAGGCGAGCTACTGTGTGCTGGAGCTGGCGACACCTTCCGGGCTTTCGGCTTTGGGCACTTTGAAGGTGGGCATGTAGCTATGAGCTGAGCAAGCTTCTCAGTCACAGTAGGGGTACCCCAGGCAGAAATTCCTCTTTCTTGTTCCTTTTGCCCCTCAGAAAAATTGTACTGAGAAGATTTTAAGATCCCATCTGTTTTGGGGTCCTGTTGCGATGTGGCAGCTGGGGGCATTGTTGGTGGTGATGGGGCAGGGGCAGAGTTGGTTTGTGGAACATGGTTTTTCTTTCCAGCGGAGTGCGATTTGCTTTCTGTCGTGGGGCGATGAAGGTTAAGGGGTCTCTCTGAAGAAGCAACAGATTTTACATCAGCTTTTCCCTCTGTCTTACAGGCAAGTTTTGGAGGACCCTATACGTATATAAAGAAGGAAAAACTGAGTCACAGAAACACTGTTACATACGTTTAATTCAATGTAATATGGAAAATCATGAAACAAAGAAATTATGATGCATTATTAACTGTGCTGGATTTCTCCTAAATATTAACAATTAATTTGATGTTTTATGCCACTAAAATTCCTGTTCATTGTTTGAATCTTGGACCATTATTACCGTTTTTTTCCTTTAAATCAATAGCAGAGAGAGATGGGAGAAGGAAGGGAAGACGCATGTGAAATACAGAAAGAGAAATAGGGATAAAAAGACATTAGGACAGGCAAATAAAGATAGAGAAACAAAATCTAAGAGTGAACAACAAAGTACTCTGGGTCAGACAGAAAATCATAGTTAACAGAGAAACGAGGAAAAGGAAAAAACAAAAGAGAATTTAAGTATTTGGGTGACTGAAAGAGAGAAGAGTGAGAAAGAAAATGTGGCAAGATGTGCAAAGCTTATTTATCTGATGAAACCACATTAGCTTAGTGAAAGGAAAGTGGAGTGAGATGGATATTTGAGTTTGTCTATCCCTTCTCCCTGTTGGTTTGGTGTATTGGATGCTTGTTATGTAATTTCAGCTAGTCTCATTCTTTCTTAGACATCTAAGAAATGCTGCGTGAGAAGTTAAACAACCTTACCCTTTTTGCTGGAGCACTTCCATTCACAGGAGTGACTGGGCTGGTGGAAACAGGAGGAGGAGGAAGAGAAGGTGAGGGAGATGTAGCAGCAGGAGCAGTAGACGAGAGAGGTGCTCCTCGATTGACAGAGGGGGTTTTCTCTCCTTCTTTTCCATGACTTGGGCTAGAAGTGTGGCTGCTCCCATCACTAGCTCCAGCACCACGATTAACACGCCCTCCGCCTCTGCCTCCACTATGCCTTACAGTGGCTCGGAAGGCTGGCCGACAGACATAGTTCTCAAGAATCTTAGGAGGCTTCTTCATGCGTTTGGCCTGCAGGCCTATTTTGAGCTTGACGTTGCCCTCAGAGTAACTGGTTTCTTTGACTGAGAACTGTGTGGGTTGCTGCTGTTGTTGCTGGTCACTAGTCCCACTTTCAGCACCACAAGTTTCACTCTGTGCTCCATCTCTTGGTTTCTCTCGTTTCTTCTTCTCCTCTTCATCATCCTTCTTTCCTCCTACTCCTTCTTTCTCACGTTCTGCTGGGGGGGCATTGGCAGGGAGTGGAGGTGGCGTAGAGGGCCCCCCCTGTGTCCTCTGATCCATTGGTGATTTGGGGAACAAGGGGGGCTTGAGTGGGACAGGATGTTCTCACTCGCTGGTATAGGTAGGTACAGGAGAACTTTGCAGATGTCAGGTTGGAGAAAGGAAGTTGAATGGAGGGGAAGGGGAAGGGGGATGTAGCAGAGGTTGGAAATAAATCCTTGTTGGGTTGAAGCAATGTCGTCCCTTGCCAAGTGCCCAGCCCTCTCACCTTCAAACTGTGGAGATAAAAACAGAGGGGGTGTTATGACCAAAAGACAAATTAGCCACACTTCTAAGACAGCCTTAACCTTTAATTTAATTATTAACACAGAATGGCTTTGCAAACATGGATCACTACCACCACAAATACGACTTCAAATGATCAAACTAAGGGCAAAGAAAGGCTAGACAGCTGCAAGACACTAAAATCCGAAATCTGCCTCAGACTTTAGATGTTTCTGAATGATAACCGATGTGGCCAGACAGTAAACTGACTTACACAAATGCATCTGTTTATATATAAGGTATTCATTCATAAGGTGATTTTTTTTTTTTGATAGTTCTGCATTTTGTTGTACAAGTAAACACACAATGTTTCATTTCAAGAAGGCTTATTAACTTTTTTTTGTTGTCATTTTTGGAGTTCAACCCCAGTCCCTTTATGGGCAAGACCTTTTTGCAAAACATTACTTTGTGTGCCATGGAAGAAACAAGTCATAAGGATATGAAATTATTTCAGAATATTACTTTTTGTGTGAGCCAGCCTTTTAATATAACTATCAACATCTGGACAGGAGGATCAGTCATTTAAAACTTCCAAGCTGTATATTTTACAAACAATTAACAATCCTTTTTACAACCCTGTGTAAAAGCATTTCTAATAAACTGACCTGGATTATAAAAGACAGAAAAACTTTATTGGAATTAAAAAAAAAAAAGTACTGGGGGCTTGATAAAAGTAACCTTATGCCCCTGACACGCCTCCAAAACAAAAGCCCACTCAGTAATTTAGCACCACGCTAGCCACAGGTGCTTTCTGAGGGTCAAGTCATTGGGAGGCGAGTCCGAGCGTTGACCTCAGCATAAAAGGCCCTCTGGGAGACAGAGGATCCAGTCGCCTTTTCGAGCCCTTTTTATGACTTTGAGTCAGAAAAGCACAGAGAGTGAATGAAAGACCAGGAAAGAAAAGGAAAAAGAGAGGGCAGAGTGACAGAAGCGGACAGTTTCTTTATGCCCCACTGAGAGTGATGGTTTAAAGATTACACAAGTCTATTAAGAATACCTAGGTCAATGGAACGCTACATGTATGGTTACAGCCGTTTAGAGCTCGGCACAAGAAAAAGCACAGAAAGCCGTTTTATGGAGTGTTGTTTCATTAGTGGTGGTCTTTTATATTGAGAGAGTTGTTTTCTGTGAAATCACCACAACTATGAACTGGCTACAGAACTTGGAGTCCTGCCTTCCTTCTCTCTACTCCGACTTTACTATGTTTACTATAATTACTCACCCCATTTCACTTAAACACGCCCTTTCTCTTCCATTCGCCCTTTCTCGTTTCACACATGGTTATCCAAAAATCACACCTCTCTTGTTCTCTGTCCGACCTACCCTTTCACCCCATTCTGTCACTCTCTTCGTTCTCTCACTCATTCAGTCTCCCTCTAACACTCACTTGGAAATCTAACAGTACAGCGGTCAAACTAGAGCCGTTGTGCTTCTGCTAATCGAAAACACATTTCCCTAGCGCTCCCTCCCTCCGTCTTTTTTCCCTGGTCCGTCCCTCCCTTAGTGACAATCATTCCCCTATTTCCTCAGCGCTCTGGGTCGTACTCCGCTTCTCGTTACTGTGTTATTCGCTCTCTTGTCCCTCCTCTCTTTGCGGAGAAGATGCCAAAAATAAATGATACCTTGTATTGTAAAATGGCTGCGGGAAAAGTCTTGAGGGAAAGCTGGAAAGAATTGCAGCAAGCTATCGTTTGCTAATAATCCAACACTTTTACATCTATGCATCTGATGCAATAGGAATCGAAGCCATGCTATTGCCGTTGCAAGTTTCATACTCTACCAGTTGAGCTACCAGAACAAAATAAATACAACTAAACTAAAACACTTTGTTTTTGTTGTTGTTTACAGTGGTCGTGTTACAAAGACTACACTAGTCTTACACTAGTCACTAGTAATTAATTACTATACTATAATAACAATGTGAACTATGCATTATTACAAGCACTAACAAAAATGACACACCAAGTATGTGTAGTTTTCAGTTATTTATGGAAGTACATGGAAACATGAACAATAAAATAAAGTGTGACCAAATAAAGGAATTTTTCTCAGTGCAGCAATTTATCAACGAACAAGAATTAAACTCTGAAATCATCAATTCCTCTGCTTCCTCCTTCCTTCATGCTCTTTCAGCACCTGTCATTCATGACTCTTTAATCTGTGCTTGTTTTGGCAGCATAGAGATATAATATACTAACTCAGTGTATTTAGACAGCCTTTCTTCTACTATGAAATTATGTACCCTCGTTTATTCTATGAGCACTGAAAGCCACAACCTCCAGTCAGCCAAAACACACTACAGGACAAATTGGGAGACAGTGGAGCAGTTGAAGTTTGAGAGATTTAGTGAGTCCGAGGGTAACTAGATTGCAAGGAGAAAAAACTCTGGCAAACAGCTTCTAAAAACTATTAAAAATATGGTGTAGAGGACTTACAGCAAACAATTAGCATCTCCTCTCATTTCTCACTCTTCCTTTTGCATGAAGTTATACTTTGTCTTCTTTTTTTCAAAACCGGCTTTAAAGCTTATTTGCATATTAGAGTTGCGATGAAACTGAAGTAACAACAGAACTTTTCTTTCGTAATGTGACATACATCTGAGGTAAACAGATTATCGAAAAGTTCTATCAGTTATATCAGTGTGTCGAATCAGCGGTTCGGAGCGCCAAAGTCACATGATTTCAGCAGTTTGGCGGTTTGACACGCTGATTTATAACGCTCCGAAGCTTCATGAAGCAGTGTTTTGAAATCGGCCATCACTATATAAGTCGTTATTTTGTTTTTTTGGTGCACCAAAAATATTCCCGTCACTTTATAATATAAATATTGAACCACTGTACTCACATGAACTGATTTAAATATGTTTTTAGTACATTAATGGATCTTGAGAGAGGAAATATCATTGCTGGCTATGCAGGCCTCACTGAGCCATCGGATTTCAACAAAAATATCTTAATTTGTGTTCTGAAGATGAACGAAGGTCAAGGAACGGCATAAGGGTGAGTAATAAATGACATTATTTTCATTTTTGGGTGAACTAACCCTTTAATAGACTCATGCTTATTATTATCTCAGTTAATACATGTAATGTATTTAAACACTTAATCCACACTTGTATGAATGTCATTGCATTACAAAACAATATCCAACCAAGCGGCATCAGCAAACAAATGATGTCTAGACTTTTTCTTAAAACTAAGTTAACTTTACTTATCTAGACATCTTTGCGATTATTTTACTGTAACTGGTCTCAAAGTGATTTTTTAGAGTAGTTTATCACATCAACTATGAATGAACATATTCCACTCACAACAATAAGAAAGTGTGTACATAATTTTGAATTTGAATCTGTTTTTTCAATGCAGTTTTTTTTTACATTCTCATCTAATACAATAACACTCATACATTTGTAAGTGTCGAATATTTTGGTGTATCTGTAAGATATATCTACTACAACATACTGCTCGCAACTTAGCATCAGATGCAGGGACCACAAAACGAAACTGAAATTCTCTAAGCATTGGGATCTGCACTCATAAAACAGAATGCTTCTTAGCTCAATCTCCTCCGATCCTGAAATCACGGCTATCCACTCAAACAGCACTCAGTCAGCGGGAAGCTTAGTACTGGTTTCCTTGACAGCGGAGTCAGAGGTCAAAGGTTGTTCAGAGGCTCCAGACACCACTTTCTACTCTTTCCTGCACTACTCAAAACATCTGCTCCAATGGGAAAAATATAACCAAGCAAAGGCGCGCGCAATTTGCACGTGCAATGAACCCTATTGTAAGCGAGGTTAACTGAGGATGATCTCGCAGGTGCTACTGGAGGTTCATTTCTATAAAACACGTAAAATCTGAACTCATTCTAAATGAATGAATACTTCCTAAACAGCATTACGTTCTAGCTACAACAAACAAACAAACAAACAAAGCTCGTGAGTTACGCGTCAAAATACTGCATCTTCCTCACTTGTTTTGACAGATGACGTCCTAATAAACAAACCACCTGGACTAGACCAATTATTTGCAGTTAGAATGCAGAATAAATTATTAACAAGTTACTCACCTTAATAGCGGTCCAGAACTGCGTTCACATAATTTGCGATCAAAATCCTCCCTTCGTACGCAACAGCATGGTCGCTTGGATATTTATCTTGAAATTGCTGATGTGCCCAAAAAACAAGCAAAAGGAAAAACGGTCACATTTCTAGGGAGAACATTCCAACCAATGCATGGCATAACAAAATATTCGTCTAAGTCTGTAAATCCAGTCACCCCTCAAAAATGAGCTGTAACGATATTTATCTACGTGAGGCGCACTGGTCACGGTTTATGATCCTAATATAGCTAGCATAGCTCGTTAGCAAAGAGCATATCTTGAGCTTAACCTTACATTACTGTACATGTCAAAAACTAGACTGCATGAAACAATAATAGCAAGTTATTGGACTGAGACTCTTACTACAACGGGATGTCAAAATACCTTGCTGCCATTGCAATTTTGTAAGACACATGTCTGTGAGCAAGGTAAGTTCATCGCGGCTATAACCCCACGTATACAACGTCAACGGTCATACAATTCACGTCTCTGTGTTGTTTACTACCTCTCAAATGAGTGAATTCACACCAGGTAATTGGTACCACTAAACCCACACTCTAATGAAACGCCTGATCTGTCCTGTCAGGCACATTTACTGGTATGGCTAGCTAAACCCCCGCGATCCGTCCACACGACTAACGTTAGTAATGTAACGAAGCAGCCGCTGTTGGTGTGGATCAGATTAGTAAAGTGTTCCCTTCTCGCCCCGGCCGTCAATAAAAATCCAACAATAGCGTATAAACATCCTCGGGAGGACCAAAAGAAGCGGAATACAAAAATCTAACCCTCTTCGGGATGAGCCTTGCACGGGTTATTAAAAACACGAACTGTCAACAAAATGGCGGCTGCTGCGCTGAATCAACAGAGGACCCGAAATGGATCTCTCCCTCAAATTCTTCGCCCTCTCCCTCGTCTTCTGTGCAGCGCTCGTTACCCGTGATAATCTGATATGTCGCCCGAATCCTTCTCCGGGTCCGCGTTAGTCGAGCTCAGACGCGTCGGAATGGGCCTCTCTCGTTAATCGGGCCTCCATGTCTGCTAAGCCCGTATCGTTTCTGTCAGTACACCACGGGCATTCTCACAGTCAGAGCGGGAGGGAGGAGAGCGGAGGAAAGGAGGGGGGACGGGGGAGAAGGGAGGGGAGTCGAGGGCAGTTGTCGAAGGCTGTTCGACACTTTCTCCCTGCTCAATTGTACGGGGCATATTCAGTTACACACTTTTGAACAAAATACGGGATATATTTGTTTTCCTCAGATGGAAATGTAGAGCAATTACACGTTAAATATTGAATCGCGAAAGGACGTTCATTTCAAAACGTTTTCTGACTCCTGAAAAGGTGTTGGGGTCGTCGTACGCTCGTGGCAGTGTTTACCCACAGTGAAATATCGAGACTCCCTTGGGAATCGTAGCCGTGAGGTGGGTTGTGAAATTGTAAGTGAGCGGAATCCATCATTAGGAGTCCAGCAACTAATCGGTGCAAATGGACCATAGGAAATAAATAAGCCAGCTGGAAAACTTCCGGTGAAATGTCACTTGTTGGTGTTCTTCAATGTCCTGAAAGTAGCTTTAACAGCATCAATAGTGTAATACTTAGTTTATAATCAGAATATAGTCACTTAAATAGTCAGGCCTAGCATTAATTTAGTTATTAAAAAATAAGACGACATAAAAAAGACACGTTCATCAGTTTCTCCTCGGCAATATTCAATTTGACCATCAGTTTTTACATTTTCATGTGGAAAAAAAAAGCATAAACACGCTTTAAATTAAAGATTTATTATGCATTTTAGTTATTAATTGAATACAATGTTAGTTTTCACAAGTGTGTTGAAATCACTGAGCTGCACTGACTGACAGCTTCAGTGATTATAAAGGGAGTGCGCGGTGCTCGCATTCACAAGAAAAGTTATTGTTTTTCATGAGATTTTGTGAGTACTTATGGTGCGTTCAAGTCATGTCGGAAAGATCGTATTTACGAGCAGAACCGACATGAATGCCACCACAATGTCGTAAATACCAGTGGGAAGCTCATAATTTTCTTTAAGCTCCGATCTGTACGAGTTGGGGGCGTGTCAGTCAGAAACATAGCGCAATAACACAATACTTGCAGGTATTTAGCAGTGACATTGTCAGGCTTTTCTATTTACAACGAAGTAAGCTGATTTCCAGCTAAAATACGATAGCATCACAATATAAAAATGTAATATGTAACAATAAATTTTACAATGGCTTCATAAATTAATTAAAAACATAAAAAAGCAACATACAACTAATGCACATTCTTTGCTCTACATTTTCTAGAAGCAGAAGTGTTGTTATTTTGTGTAATTAATTTAGAGAAGGCACACCGCCATCTTACTCCGACGAAAGTGACTTGAACGCCCCTACCGTCGTACACACGACTTCCCACCTCGTACATACGAACTTCCCAGGAGGACTTGAACGCACCATTAATACTTCACCTTGACAAAATGTATTTTTAAACTTTGTGATTTTATAATGTTTATTATTTATTCAAAAGCAAAGCTGAGTGGAAAAAAATATTAAAGGAAATGGCTAATATGAGCTCATCTGCCGCCATCTGCTGGTTATAGAGGTAATTAACATCTTTTTATTTTTTAAATAAAAGTGGTTTCCATCAAATGTATTTCCTACATCTTGAAACATTCGGTTTTACAAATGGGGACAATCTTAGAAGGATGAACAATGTTTTTTAATCACATTAAAAATAACATTTGAAGTGCTGGAAAGATATTGTGTGTTTCCGATTACAGACACCATGTTTCTTCTTCCAGTATTTGCAATAGCGTCTTTATTGCAATCAATAAAAGTGGTTTACTGGCAAATAAAATATTAAAATATATAAACATTAAAATTTAAATACAGCATTAAAAAGTCAAACACTGATGTTTTTTGTTTTTTTTTCTCCCCTTTCTTTGGGGGGGGGGGGGGGGGGGGGTTGCATCATTTATCACCTGAAAAAATAATTCTGAAAGTGATTCAAGTGATGTTTATACACTAAATGAATTAACAAGACTTTCAGTTGTGAATGACTTTTTTAACAAGTCAGTTCAGTAAATTATTCAATGACTCACAAAACACACTCACTTGACGCCACCTACTGGTGTAACGAAGTAATACAGAAACTGAACAAATCTTACTACTGAACAAATCTTTTTAGTTGATAAATTCAAGAGTCACTGTGATTAATCAAAATCCTAACCACTATTGCGAAAAGGGCATCAATTATAGCCATTTCTGGATCCTGTTGTGTCATGTCAGTGTTTAACCACAGTGAAATATTGAGACTCTCTAGGGTATTAGCTGTGGAGGGTTGTGTAACTGTATAAGTGGGCATAATTCACAATAATTAGAGCAACAATGACATAGAGCAAACCTGAATTCTTTTTCTTTTTCTATTTTTTTTTGACCTTTTACTCCATCTATCCACACAAACTCCCTTTGAACTTTTGGATAAAGCTTGGAAGAGCCACATAGGATGATAAAATATCTTCAGTTGCACAAACCATATGGTTATTTTTTGACATTGATCTAAGTGACTGGTCAGTTCTGCATTTACACAAGTGCAGAGTGTCTCATAACATCTCAAGTGGAAAAAATGAATAGTCACGTGTCTCATTTACCTCTACTAATCATGCAGAAATGACCTTGGTCATAGTTCACATATTGAAACTGTTGCTGTTTTGTAACTAATTTGATGTTGGATTTTTCAAGCTGCAAATGAGATAATTAATCTGACTGACTGCATGGCATGAGGACGTGTCAAACATTAATAACATAAATTAATTAGGAAGCTGTGTTCAGAAGCTTTCTCTAATACAAAATCTAAATGACAGATGTCATTGGAACCAATATGTTACTTGGTATCATTTTGAAAAGCATATCATCCTCTCACAAGCATGCAAACCTAATACACTATTATTCAACATGGGGTCGGTAAGATTTTTTCCCTCTGATGCAAAGCTGAATTTTCAGCATCATTACTCCAGTCTTCAGGGTCACATGATCCTTCTGAAATCATTCTAATATGCTGATTTGATGCTCAAGAAGCATTTATTATTATTATCAGTGGAAATCGTGATTCATTTCTTTCAGTATTGATGAATACAATGATCAAAAAAACTGCATTTATTTGAAATAGAAATCTTTTATAACATTATAAATTACTTAACTGTCACTTTCATTTTAATACATCCTTGCTGAATAAAACCTTTGAAAGATGCATGTAAAAACTAAACACTACACAACTCTATTATGATTAAATAATGGTTAATCATAATCCTATCATGAATCTTCAGTCCAATACTAGGCTGAAATATTTGAGATTATTAAATATTATGTAAAATAAATGTTTATCTAATTAACACAATTTTGTCTCATTTTCTGTCATTAGGTTTAATTATTTATAATATATTCAGTCATCAGCCACCCTGAACTCTTGCTATCAACAATTGAAAACCACATATAGTTCATACACTCCAATGTTTAAAACACACAAAACTCATTTTAATAAAATATTTTATTTATTTGCTTTGAGAGTGCAGTATGTAATAGGTTGGCTTATGGTTATAATTTATGTGCCTTTTTCTAATTATTCATTGCAACATTTTTTTTCTTTCTTGTAAACATTTAACATTCACTTTTGTGATTGTGTGTGGTATATAATTCCAAATGACATTCAAAATGTTCAAAGGCCATACTGTGAAGTGAACATTCTCATAAGTGGGACTGTATCTTAATATCAAAATATGGAGCAGAAAGTCAAGGAACCCTGAGAATGATGACAAAAGCACCCAGAGGAACATCAAACAGCTTCAAAATATGTAAATGCAGTAGTACTTTTTTAAATCTATCTACAAAACCCCACAAACTATATGTAGCAATGTAAGTCAACATCAAGCACAAAAGTGTAAACTATCAACCCAAAACATGTTGAGCAGACTGAACATTTCACAGTGCAAAACTTGAGCAGGTATCTAAATCCTTGTGTTTCTATGATACCTTCAAAAGAGTGAAGGCATGTGTGAAGCAGATGACAGGTAAGGGAAAGTGAACCGTGCGCTGGACTTCTTTGTGAGGTATTGAAACGAGAGCTCTGAAGAAGCTATAGGGTAAACGTGTGCCATGCCATTAAATATGCATATGCAACTTGAACTGTATCCCCTGAGACATCTGTATCATCTATCTCAGTGGTTGTGAGCTCCAGTCCTGCGGCCCACCAAAGAGACTGTGTTTATCCAACCTGGAATTATCAAAACTGAAGTCAAAGTTGAAACGTGTTTGCTCAGGTTGGACTGTAAACATCCTTGGCGGGATTTTAGTTCACAAACATTATACAAACAAAATTAACAGATATAGATGCTTATCAAACATATATTAATTCAAAAAGGGTTGCTTAAATTAAAATGTCTCTCGAAATAAAAGGCACTTGACTGGAAGGTCTTTTTAGGGGCTTCAGGAAGCACTGGTGCACATGGCTATGGTGCTTCTCTTTGTCCTGGATTGATCAAAATAGGAAGGAAAAGGAGGCTAAATAGTCTCAAAGGTGCTACGTTCCTCTACATTTGTCGATGAGGGGATTACCCCAGGAGGAGGTCCTGTATGGGGCTGGAAACCCCGGTCTTCACCATCTAGACTTTTCCGGCAGACAGGGCAGGTGTCATGCTATTAACACAAAAGACATTTATAATGTTACCAAAAGATCTATTTCAAATAAATGCAGTCAAACATGACAACTCTTGGAACAAAAAGCACATTTATTGATAAGAATGGAATGTACATTAGGCTTAGGCCCCGTTTACACTAGTTTTTTTAAATGAAAACGATCCTCGTCTACACTGGCATTTCAGAAACGACCTCCGTCTACACTACACGACCGAAAACGCATGTCACATGACTGGGCATGCGTGTACAAGTGTAAACAGTTGCCTCTTGCGAATGTAGGTAGCTACAGTATTTAAAAAAAAATGCAGTTTAACTGCACAATGGCTGCTAAAAATGACAACAAAGCCAGCAAAGATTGTAGTTCAGTCTACATGTTATTGTTTACACGGTCGTCAAGGATACGCAGAGCGAACGTGGGCAGCCACGCCATTGTTTTCAAATCTCCAATAGGTTGTTTTCAGTCACGTGGTTCTCGTGACGCGCGAAATTCCGGTGGAGGGCAAGCAGTGAAAATTAGAATGGAAGAGATGGGAAAAAGTCCGTTCTGTGCTGATTTAGACAGAAAATCACAACATATGTTGGACGTGATACTTATGTTATGAAGAGGAGCGACATTTCCACTGAATTGAAAGACTTGACTGCCATCGAGGAGGTAGATATAGAGGATGTTAAGCTGCCGTAACGCCGTGTTCAGTTCTGTTCTGGGTTTGTTTATATCGCGCTGCCTTTCTGCAAGTGATGTTACAACCCAGCAGTATTTTAATTTTCTGTCATGATTGTGAAAAATGTCGCCATTGTTGGTCATTTATGCTGAATCGAGAACTGTAATAGGAACTCACGATATCGTTCGGGGGAAAAAAAACTGCTAATACAATTTTTGCCTTGGTTGAGAAGGTGAGACGACTAGCAAATGTAATAATGTCACTAAATAAACCCACTATCTTTCACTCAAAATAAACACATACTGTACTTAGCTGAGTTTTGTATTTGGTTTTTGTGTAATATTTAATTAACATTGTTTGTGAGTATGACTCACTCGCTTGTGAATGATTATAACTTGCACACAGCCACTTCAAAACTGTTGATGAGCTTCTATAGTTTGATTTCGGTTGTCATTTGTTGAAATAAATACAAAAATACAGCGTGTCGGTGTCTGTCCCTGAATGTGACCCTCCGATTCTCCTTCGTGGTCATATGGGAAAGTGAATATTTACAAAAATAACATTAAAACTAGTTACATTTACACGCTTCCAACAAAGAAATGCATCGACTTCTGTCAGCTTGTTAAACATTTATTTTGGACATTTTCTACAATACGACGGCTGAAGCAGCAGCGCGTGTCTGTTTTCATGGTAACCAGATCAACATGAACGGAATTCTACAAAAATGAAGTTAAAACACCAAATTATCATTCAATAGGATAAAATATCTTCTCCTCCCTGCAAATGATAGCATGAAGAATGTGAATATTTAACCAATTCAAAACAAAAGGTAAGGTATCCATATTCATTTCAGTATCAGCAGACGCAAAACGCTATAAAAGGCGACAACTTTTAAAGTTAAAAAAACTAAATAAGTTATAAAAAACGGTATAAGATATGTAAACGATAAAAACACCTTCTGGGTTCTCGATTTTAACGATTTGAGCAACCATAAACAACGCAAAACATACGAATATTGAGTTTTTGATAGGATTCCTATATAGAAACATCACTCCCTGCCCTCCGGACACATTCGCGCTGCTGCTGTGACGTCACGTGAAACCAACCTATTGGTCCGTCTACACTGAAATTCAACCCCGGAATTTTCAAATTAAAACAGGCTCTGCAGCACTTTCGGAAGTCTCAGTTTTTGAGGTTTGTAAATGCTGGCGTAGTGTAAACAACAGGCGTAACCATAGCAAAAGTTATGCGTTTTAAAGAACCCTGAAAAAAATGTACCACAGTTTCAATGTTGCTAATTGTCGCTAATATGTCGCTAGATAACATCATACTGGCGAGTCCACGGATAAGGTTTGTCCAAGAAGTTGCTAGATTTGTCACTAGGCTTTTGAAAATAGTCTCAAAAGGGGCTAAATCTAGCAACAAAATCTCTAAATTGGCAGCACTGCACAGTTTCCACAAAAATATTAAGTAGAACAACTGTTTTTAACATTGATAATAATAAGGAATGTTTCTTGAGCACCAAATCAGCATGACTGACTTCTGATGGATCATGTGACACTGAAGACTGGAGTAATGATGCTGAAAATTCAGCTTTGCAATCACAAAAATACATTAAATTTTCAAAATACATTAAAACAGAAAACAGTTATTTTAAATTGTAATGATATTCTGTAAATTTTACTAATATCACTGCGTAAGAGACTTCTTTTAAGATCAACCCCAAACATTTAAACGGCAGCATAGGTTATTTTAGTACATAATTTAGTATTCAATGACCAACAGTTTTCAAATATCATTAACATCTGAGCACATTTCAAACCGGTCTCCTCAAAAAATCATGTTTGTGGTATGACTGTGTGTAATGTTATAGAGAAAAGATTTTCAAGTCTCTTCAAGTAATGTTAACCACAAAGTTTACTGCACTCATAAAATGAAAACTGACATTTTAAAAACCCGGTGGAAATTCCCGAGGGGGAATTAGACTTTCGGTTGGTCTACAAATTGACGTCATGACTGACCACCTCTACAGGCTTTGATCAGTCCGTTAGAGTAAGGTTGTTTTTCCTCTGTCCACCACTAGACGTCCTTCTAAACATTTTTGCTTGTTAGTCAAATATAACCAACGATTACACATGGCCACCACTATTTACGACAAGCAGCACTGATTTAAGCTCATGTTTTGGTTTAATTCTGTTAATAAATTTGGGTCTGATGACAGAAGATCATAAGGTTGTTTTATGAGACTCATACCAGTTGTAGCCAGGGCACAATACAGTTGCTGTGAAAGTAGTGCAGACAGGGCAGCTGTCGGACAGATTCCCCTAACAGAGTATTCCTCTCTACACACAGTGCATTCCAGTCGGCATGCTGTGAGAGAGACGAAGAAAAATATGCATGGATGAACACACAAGAAAAATGGAGAAAGCAACTGTCAAGTGCTGCATCCCAGCTAACAAAAATATGTTCTAAGAACGTTCTAAGAAAGTGCTTTTTCGAATATTGCCTTTCATGCAGTGAGGAATATAGCTGATTGTGAATGTAAAATGTCTTCAAAGTTTTAAAGATCAAAGTGCACGACAAATAAAATTATTGTCTCCCAAAAGAAAGAATCGATTCTGAACTGACGAGTCAGTAATTCTAGTCCCACTTCCTATTACATAGTATACAGTGTAAGAAAATTTGCATAACACCAGCCTATGGTCTTCATTGGCTGCCCGTGAACGATGTCTATTTTGACGCGCCCTCAAATACTGTAGTTGTAGTCGAGGCCTGGAATAGTTTAGTTTATGTTGCTTGACATGTCAAGAAGATGCTGTTTTCAGCGCTGCAAATCCACTTTCCACTCGCGCTGGAACTGATATGGAAAAACCGACACCATCGTTCATATCACTGTGTATCAAGCGCTGAAATTAAGATATGGTAATGGGAGTTTCGTTTCTGACACGTGATGTAAGTGGTAGACCGATAACAACAAACTGGGCTGTCTGACCAATCAGAGCAGAGAAGTAGGCTTGTGGTAAGAAGGGGTTTAGAGAGACTGAAATTTTGAACAAACCGTTTTCAGACTCTTTGACAAAAGAGGTGATGTGCAATGTATATTATGAGAAAATTAAAGTGTTTTTTGACCTTGGATACAAGTGAACCTATTGTAGACCTCCAAAACACAATTAGGAACCTTTAAAATAGCACAAAAGGGGCACTTTAAGTTATGAAAATGTTGTTTCTAAAAGTTCTCTGAACATCTAGTTTAAAAAAAAAAAAGTGTTTCAAAAATGTTTTTTTCTTGGTTATACGAACGTTAAGGGGACATTCCATTTTATATTTTGCAAACAATATGGGAACGTTACTTACATTGTATAAATAACGTTTTTTTGTGCTAACATTTTGAGAGCATAACTAAAAACTAGATACTTTTGAACAAACATTCTATTAATGTTCCTGGAAGAACATTTGTTTATAACTTTGAGAGAACCTAGCTAGAAAGTTAGCCAAAATTCTGAGAATGTTCCCTGTTAGCTGGGACATCCTATGAAATGGAAAGTTTAAAAATTTGTAACCGCATAAACAAATTGAGTTGTAGCTCAGCAATCAATAATATGAGGGGGAAAATGTTAGTCTCTGGAAACATTTGATAAAAATGGCAGATACACAATACACTGCTGTTAGAATCATAGAGATCCATCTTGTTTTAACACTTTCCAGTTCAACCTCTCAAATTTATCATACTCAATACAATAGACTGCCAGGAAAAGCAAGAAAAACACTTCCTGAAGGTGACCAGAAGTATGTGAACAGCCCTGTTTTTCTTTACAGAAAGTAAAATGAAAAGTGTGCATGGTGACTCAGAGGATTATGGGAACTTACCAGCCTGTTCTGAAGAGATGCTAACAGTGGGGAGAGATGAGATCATCTCCTTCTCGGCAGGAGGGGGGCCGGTATTTTCAGACTGACCAAGCAACTGAAAGAGAACAGAAAAACTGCAAAGGTTGATGAGCAGGATACTTCTAATGCTTCTTTAATTTTGGGGGAAAAAAGTCTATAACGTGCTTGACTCAAGCCTGGAGACAAATTTAACTAGCAAAAGGCAAAATATTAATACTAGGCAGAAAACTAAAGAGGCTAATTGCAAAAAGGTTGAGGACATGAGTCATATCATTAGATGATGTCACCTATGACAGTGTGTCTAACCTCTGTGATGACCACATCTAAACCTCCTTGTCCCCAAGCATAATCTCCAGGGTTAGAGTGTAGCATGCTAGACCTGAGGAACAGGTTATTGATACATCATTGGATAGATCTGTTGATACTGTCTTCACATATACAAATGAATGAATTTGTAAGGCAAAGGGAACCATGAATATCTTTTGTTGGTCCTGGAACAACAGTCCTGTCAAACAAACAAAGGTGATGGGTTGATAAGAATATATTTAAGCCCAGCCAAACCTAAAATCTGATTTACAGGAATGTTATTTCAGGAACATATTCTACTTAACAGAATCACGGTAAACCACAAAAACATACCAAGAGGAGGTTTGGGAACCTGCACTATCAGAACTGGAAAACAGACCATCCAGGAACTGCTGGACAATCCTTAAAGAAACAAAGACAGTTTCGGTGCATTTAAAGAAACAAAGTTTAAGTTTGTGATATGAGAATATCAATCTTAATAAAACAAAAATGAAGAAGAAGAAAAAATTAAATATAGCTGCGAGCAGCAATTATCGGGGTTCAAGCACTTTAAGGCCTTTAAAGGAACACTCCACTTTTTGCGTAATATCATTGCGCCTGCTGCACCAATGGTACGGCAGCAAAGTTCCTTGATTATTACGCCGGAATGAGAGTATAGTTCCGAGCTATATTGGCCTAGAAAATCGCAACTTTTCATTTTCCGTTGGTCTTAGTACACAATGTCACTACAGAAGAGTCAAGTTTTAAATAGGAAAAATATCAAAATTCTTTGGTAATTTTTTTGAGCGAGATGCTATTGGTCTCATCAGATTCAATGAACAATGCTAAACTGTGCTAAGCTGTGCTAAAAGTGGTACCGCCAGACCCGGAGATCGGCTGAATGAATTCGAAAACGGTAAAACTCAACTGTTTAACTCTAGGGGAGTTGGAAAATGAGCCTATTTTCAAAAAAAGTGGAGTGTTCCTTTAAGCACAAGTGTAAAAAGGTATTATGTTTTATTTAGCAAGCATGTAACCACTTAGATCATAGATGGAAAGACCATTTACAGCCAATACAGGCAATTTACTGTGGGAAATATATGGTTTTTAAAGCTTTTTAACAGTTATAGTGCCACCTACGGCCCGAACTCCATAAATGTTTGTATGTTTTTAGAATCATATATGACATGCTCACCTATTTTCGTGAAGTTCTGAGTTTTTGTTTAGGATTTATAGGCTTTTTAGTATATTTTGCCACGCCCTTTTTCTAAACGACCCTGTTATAGCTACCCAAAGGGTAAAGTTCAATTATTTTGATAATTATTGATCCAGAGAGTCCAGAGAATTGTACTGCACTGGTTTGGCTCCGATCGGGCGAAAAACCTAGGACTAGTTTGCAAAAGTAGGTTTTTTACATAATTGCAAATATTTAATGAATGATTTGATTGACAGCAGTGGTTATTGAGGCAAAATTTTTCAGCATGAGGAGATCTATCAAATGATATGAATATTGTGTGTAAATGTGAAACACCACGTGATTACAGAGGCATAAAACTTGCTAGCGCCATCGAGTGGCCGAATTATTTCAAAATTCTTACAGACCTCTAGGGCCATGAGACAAACATGCCAACCGAGTTTCGTTCCAATCGCCTCCGTTAACCTTGTCTAATAGGTGCTCAAACTGATGGCGGCCATGTTTTTCGAGATACGCCAATGTCCTTGGACAATCATGGCTCCTTGGACCAAGACACTGCATGCCAATTTTCAAGTCCGTCAGGCTAATGGTTGTGTAGTTATAGCTGTTTTCATGTTTTTTTCATGCTATAGCGCCACCATGTGTCCTATCGCCGCAAATGAGCCCATACACAAGAATACTGAGTTTGATGAAAATATCTCATTCCGTTCAAGAGTTATAGCCATTTTAGTAAAAGTGGCCTCGCCCATTCCGAACGTTTTGGCGCCCCTTAGCAACCGTGAATCAAAATTTCAACATTTTTTTTTTTATATATAACTTTTGATATTCAATCTCCAGAGAACATTTCTGCACTGGTTTGGTTCTGATCGGGTGAAAAACCTAGAGCTAGTTCGCAAAAGTAGGTTTCGGACAAAATTCAAAATGGTGGAAATTTTTTCCAGGCGCAAATGAAATCGGAGAAGTTTCGATGTTTTGTTCGTCAATGTGCGTCATTGCTTACGTTGCATGAGTGCCCACTACTGGGGGAACTCATACATAAGGTTTAAATGAAACGCACTAAGCCAGTGTTCTCAAACTCAATTCCTTGACAGCCAGAGCTCTGCAGAGTTTAGCTCCAACCAGCTCAAAAATCACACCTGTTTGGAAGTTTCTAGTAATCCTGAAGACCTTGATTAGCTGGATCAAGTGTGTTTGATTAGGGTTGGAGCAAAACTGTGCAGAGCTGTGGCCCTCCAGGAATTGAGTTTGAGACCACTGCACTAAGCTCTTGATCACTTGGAATTCACTATGGAGCTGATTTATTATTTAAACCCCTTTTGTACTTATGAATTTGTTTTATGCAGCATTCTATATGCTTATAAGTTGTTGGAGAAAATATATAAATCCTATATGTATATTAGCTATTGGAGAAAAATAAAATTACAAAAATGAAACAAAATATCAATAGTATAAACTCTGACTGTGAACATAAGGTAGCTACAAGTATTAGCCAATGCGACTGAATCTCAACATATAATATTATAAACTATTATGCGATTAATTCTCAAAATAATTAATATATCATACACTTCAGTTAAGCGCGATCTGCTGTGACGTCACAATCAAGTTGAATTGTGGGATATAGAGCTACTTGAAGTGTACATCAAAGTAGACTCACTGCCTCTGTCAAAATCGAGGGGACGAGGGTTTGTCCATATAAACTTCCCTCGTCCACTTCACAGAGTGGAACGCACTTAAAAATTCCCCCAAGGGAAAGTGCTTAGGGAAGTTTGAAATCGGAGTGGAACGCAGCCCTGAAGTTATGAGCAGTTTCTTGTTTTTGATCGCTGTAGCGCTACCTATTGGCCAATCGGGGATCACACCTTGTCAGTCTCTCCCTGTCATGATCACCAGTTGGAGTGCCCTAGTTAGCCACTAGAGGGCACTCCAACACGGACTGTTGTCTCACCTTTTGAACTTCATTTCCCATAACCCACTTCCCGGACTCATTACCACTAATTGCACCCAGCTGTCTTGTATTATGTTATTAGTGTTCTGTCTATTTATACTGAGTTTGTTTCTGCTTTTGTTATGGAAGTTTCGTTTTTGGTCACTGGCTTTTGTTTTCTTTGTTTTATGTGGACTGCTCTGTGTACTTTGACCCTCGCCTGCCTGGATTATGTTTAAGGATTTCCCAATTAAAGCTGCATTTGGATCTAACCTTCTTGTCTTTGTGCCATCCGTGACACTCCCTAAATTGAGACTTATCATCTGACCAAGTTTCAAGTTTCTAGGCCTAACGGTTTGGTCTGCCCGATCAGTTTTATGCAGAAGACAAATAATAAAAATCCTTACAATTACAATAGGGTTTCAGCACTGTGTGCTTGAACACCTAAAAAATGCCACAAAAGCAAAAATTGAATGGAGACACGGGTGTCTATTTAAAAGAACCAAATTAGAGCATCAATGATTCTTTACAAAAAATCCAATCTTGGTAGAAGTCTAGATTAATTAAGAAATTCTTATTAATTAGATTTAGTTATTAAACAATACTACACATTACTGCAAGTCAAATCACAGAGTCAAGTAAAAGAAACATGGCTATATTAAATATATTATGAATCAATGAACTGTGCAAAACCAACAGATCATTTCTGTGCAAAAGAAAAAATGATTATAGCATTTATGTATAAACCATTTGTGTGTTCAAACTGAATGTTAAAGTTGACCAAATACGGATCATTATACATTCCATATTGTAGAACTCCTAGAAGACAGCAGCTGTAACAAGTGTCAGTACACACCCCTCCACAGCCTGTCCCTGATCCAGTCTAGAGTTTCGCTGCTGGCTGTTTTGTGGAGGGTGGAGCGCAGGCTCTGTGCAGTCTAACAAAGTCTCCACGGAAGCTACAGGTCCTGCTGTCCCGGAGGCAGGATCACCAACTGCTGCCTCGACCCCAGAGCGGCTGCGGAGCGCATCTGTGACGGTGGGGTCGGATAGGAGGGCAGAATGTTCCATGAAGAGCAGCTGCCACAGCTAATCAAAGGAAAAGACAAAAGACTCATAGAGAAACAAAAGTATGACTGACCCCCCCTTAAGGAATTATTTCCTCTGCACCAGCAAAGTCATTCTGAGTCAAAGGAGGATATATTTAATTTTATAGTGTTATACCTCTGCAAACTGTGAGGCCACGTCATCACTGCCAGCCCCATCACGACTCTGAAGAAGAAGACTAATAAAAACAAGTTTTACTCATTTGAAAATGACAAACATCATAATTAAAAGACAAATCATTCCTATTAGGATATTTTAAGTATAATAAACAGAGATACATGCAATAACAGTACTGAAAAAGAATTCAATCTGGATTATTACATAATGTCATAAATGCGAAACTCACCTGGAGTTTTCTGACACCTCTTCAATGAAGCCAGATTCACATCTGGGACAAACATATTCCTGTTCAAAGGATTGATAAAAAAGTACATTATTCTGCACATCAGTCCCAAACAAATTGAATTCTGATGTTGACTTTTAGAGGTTTTCAGACAAATCAAATGTTTGAAAGCATAATAATAAATGTAAAAACAAATGCTAGCAACATACTAGCATAATTCAAAAACATGCTTAGCTTTTGGTTGTGAAACTGCAGATATTAAAAATCCCAAAGAAATGATAACCTTTCACGGGTGAAAAAAGTGTTGGTTTGAGTTTTTGAAATGAAATATCAAACATGTGTTGTGGTCAACAAATACTGAATTGTTTTAAAAGATGTGTGACAGTTTGCCCCACTCTAATATTTATGAAAAATACCTTTCTCCTGAGAACACAGTTGAACTTTTATGTTTTAATCTACCTTCATTATAGTGAATGATTTAACCTTTATTATACCTTCATTGCCCTTATGAGAAAAATATATATATTTGAGTGTGCTATTAGTATACTTCTTTCAAACTAAAAATAACAAAGTATACTTTTTATATACTTCTCAGTAATATACTTAAAATTGCACTTAAGTATACTTGACTTATACTGACAGAAAAGTCTAAGTATATTTGGCCCTAATTATTTTGAGTCCAATATACTTAAAAGTATAATTAAGTATTCTAAGTATACTTGGCTTGTAGTTGTGTTTAATCTTTTGATGGATTATCCTGTTAAACTTTTTTCACATAGTTTTACAAACAGTCTTATAAGCTTATATTGTTTGAAAGTACTGATTTTTAAAGAAAACAGATATGTTTCCTAATTCTGAGTATCTGAGTATCTGTAGGCTAGTCCACTGGTGGTCGAATAGGATCAATGAATGGAAGTGACTGAATGAGTCCACTGGTAGTGTACAAATCCGTACTTCAAATCTAATTTACAAATTCCCTGTCACTTGGAATTTTCAGACTGTCAGTGTTTTCATTGTTATACAGTAGGGGGCGCTATTACACATCTTCTGAAAGAGTACAGACTCTCTGGATCAAAACACAGGCAAAGAAGAAGCAGAAACAAGCGCTAGAAGATTGCTCACGCAAATGTAAAATATTCAACTTAGCCACTAGAGGGCACTCCAACACGGACTGTTGTCTCACCTTTTGAACTTCATTTCCCATAACCCACTTCCCGGACTCATTACCACTCATTGCACCCAGCTGTCTTGTATACAGAAACAAGCGCTAGAAGATTGCTCACACAAATGTAAAATATTCAACTTACGGAAAAAAAATGAACTGGCGCTGAATTAGTTCTGTAAGTTGAATAGGGAAGGCATAGGACGTACAGCGTAAGCTTTTTGAAGAATACGGTCTGGTGGACGCTAGATGTTTTACTTCATAACTTGTTAAATATGGATATTTTTTACACAAACGCATCGCTTCGCTTCAGAAGGCCTTTATTAACCCCCCAGAGCCATGTGGAGAACATTTATGATGGATGGAGACACTTTCTTCAGCTCATACTCGTTTGGTAACGCATACTGCCATTATAAAGCTCAGATGCGTCAGGACATTTATTAATATTTCTACGATTGTGTTCATCAGAAAGAAGAAAGTCATATACACCTATGATGGCTTGAGGGTTAGTAAAGCTTGGGCTAATTTTCATTTGAAAGTGAACTAATCCTTTAAAAGTATATTTCAAGTATAAAAAAAATTATAGGCTACCTTAAATAGGAACATATAGTATACTTAAAGTGCAAAAATAATTTATAAATAGTAAACTATAAGTATGATGTTATGTTCACTTAAAGAAAACTTACAAGTAGCCTATACTTGCAAAACTACTAAACTGGTTAGAGTATACTTTTGTAAACTAAAAAATGTACTACTAGGATTAAAATAGTACACTACTTGTATACTTATAAGTACAGACGCAGTACAAATGAGAAACATAGTTGTGAACTAGTTATGCACATAAAGTTTACTATTGTTACACTTACACCCCCAGTTTCAAGTTGAAAGCAACTTGTACTGACATATCTTAAAATATGTCAGTGTTATTGTTTTGTCTCAAAATGCACACCAGTAATGTTTTTTTCTAGTGTACATTTATAAATGCTACTTAAATATCCTAATTGAACTAAGGCCTAATTCTGGCTTAGCCTAAGCCCTGTCTGTGAAACCGGGCCATAGTATACTTGAGTATATACTTTTTATATACTAAATTTGGGCCAATTTAGTCCTAAGCAGTATAGAAATAGTACACTTACAAGTTTAGTACTAGTACACTGACATTAGTATACATAGTAAATGAAGTATGCATTATAAGTATGTAATGTAAGTATACATTACTTAAGTATACTTCGTAAAATGAACTTTAAGTATACTTCTTTTTCGTAAGGGTGACCCTTGTATGAATGTATGCCAGGGTGATTTTATAATGTCTCCACTTGTTTACCCAACAGGTATTACACAAATTGCGTGATATTGGAATTTTAGTTTTGAGACTTAAATTAATTCATTTTGTTTATATGTATATGACATGCAAAATGCACCTGTGTGTCAAACAACCAGACATGTACACCAGCCAGTCAATGTTACTGCATGCGTGTGTTTCTCCTCGAACAGGGTTGCAGACGGTCGAGGGGCTGTTCTAAATTTGGCATTAGAGTTGCTCCCAAACTTGGATACCGAATCCCTCGCCACCATGGCACTCATCACGCATTCCTTATAACGTTTATTCCGCATTTACATGAAAGACATTCCCATAGATCTATTCTAATGCGCGCGAACTCATACAAACCCTCCATGTATAAGAAATATAGAGAGAACTGTATGTTAGTACTTCTACTGTAAGTTATAAATAGAAGAAAGACTACTTCAATTGTGTTGAGGCTAATATGGGGTTAGCATACACAACGCAGATGAATGCTTGTTAATGAAGTGTTGTGTACTCACCGGCAGCTTGGGGTCGATTTCACCTTTACAGCAATGACAGAAGAACCGGGGTTGTGGAGCAGCAGCAGCCTCCGCCATCTTCACTCAACAGCTTATATAGAACTATGACGTTACGCGCCGAAAGCAGCGTCGGTTGTCATGGAGACGCGTCAGCCCCATCACTGAACATGGAATATTACGAGTTTCCAAATAGTAAACCTTCATTAATTCGACAAGTTCATTTAAAATATCGCGTTACTTGCGAAAGTAAAGCGAAGAAAGCATGAAAGTAGTTTATTTAATTTAGTATTGATATTTGTTCTGTTGTAAAGCGATTCTTGGGAATACAAAAAAAAAAAAAGCCATTAACCTGATTTTTTTATTTCAAAATCTTACGATACATCAAGGTATTAAAACACAATTTTAAATAATGACGTTAAGAAGACTTGTATAACAACAAAAGAAAAATATAAATAGAAAGAAAGAAAAATACAAAACATATTGAACAGCTCTAAGCTCTTTAAACAACAAAAAAGAAGAACTAGCCAATCAGAAAACGAGGTAGCGGCTGTCTGCCAATAGCGTGACTTTGGGGCGGGACTGGCGATGAAGGGCAAGATCTGTGGTAAATATAGTAGATAGTGGATCAAAACCTTTCATCAAAGTTGTCATAAAACCTTCTTAAGACAACTTTGATGAATTTTATTGATCCACTTCAAATGTTGACTACTGTATATATCTTCAAATGATAATTAAGACCTTGTACAATTTAAGATATTATACTTTTTATGGCCTTGAATTTGATACAACGGAATTCAAGACTTTTTAAGACTTAAAGGGACAGTTCACCTAAAAATAAAAGTTCTGTCATCATTTACTCACCCTCAGGTTGTTCCACATGTGTATAAATTTCTTTGTTGTGCTGAACACAAAGGAAGATATTTTGAAGAAAGTTTGTAACAAGGCTGGTTTGGGGCACCATTGACTTCCATAGTAAAAAAAAAAAAAGTGAAGTCAATGGTGCTCTAGAACGGTTAGGTTTCCCACATTCTTCAAGAATATCTTCCTTTGTGTTCAACAGAAAAAAGAAATGTATACAGGTTTGGAACAACTTTAGGGTGAGTACATGTTGACAGAATTTTCATTTTTGGGTGAACTGTCCCTTTAAGGACTCACAGAGACCCAGTAAAATGCATACAAATAGTATAAGATGCATATTCATGAACTTTAATAAAACAGATAACACAGTGACATACAGCAGCAACACAATAACAATAAAACCAAGTAATACTTTCATTTAGGCATATACTATTGTGTTAGGCAAAATGTTAGATTGAAAGTACAAAAAGAAAAAGTTACATATCACAAAAGCAACACAAATATGTTGGCCACAGATAACCACACCAATCTCTGCTGCTACCACATCTTGATAAGAAGAAACTTGAGTTTATGTCAAGATATCAAGTTTGATTCTGTATTCCAAAGCTTTCCGAAGCACAAATAACCCGTGAAAATAAAGCATTAGTGGTGTATCGCTGCAAAGAGGTACATACAATAGTTTAACATGCTTTTTCAAAGCAAGAAATCCATCTACCAACAAACTAATAAAGTGAACCATGAATCTCTAAAATATGATATGTGATTCCTCTCTTTCGTTTAAGAAAAACTTTTGGCAAGGGAAACGTCACAGGTTTTGCGTAAACCTCAATTCTAGAGCAATGAAATGATCCCTTTCCAGGCCATGTACAGCTATTTACAAAGAAAGGAAGAAGTCAAGGAAAAAGCAAAGGCAGAATGTGGCACGTCTTATTTGAATCTGCAAGGCTGCTGTGCCTTAACTTTGCAAGCTTTAAAGATTTACTGTAAATAGACAGGAATTGTAAGTCAAAACCTGGGGTCTTAGGTATTTTATGGTCTTTACAAATTATTCCAGTGACTTTTTCTAGCATAATAAATGGAAAAAAGACAATTGTTTTTGTTGATCATACTGAAGATCCTCATAGAGAGCATTTATAGAAATCATAATTTCACATCAACCAACACCTAGATCCTTTTTGCATGTCTGAACTAATGGCCTGATGCTCAGCAAGGCCGACAAACAAAGACAAAAAGAAATCCAATGTTGCATTACTATCCTTATGACATGCATGCAAGAGGGGTCTAGGGTAAGTGTGTAGGTTTGCAATTCAGCCACGTCTGGGAGAGCTAGAATAAGTCACTGTCTCAAGGCAGAGTAACCAATCAGGTTTTTTAACCTCTCTTTTTTCATCCAGATCTCTACCGGGGTGCAGTGAAGGCGCCCTGTGCGGCAGAAACGGTGGCATTGGTGGCTGCCTGGCGCACTGCCTGATTGGAAAGCACACCGGTAGCAAACTCAGCCTGGGCCTTCTCAAAGCTCGCGTCAGTCTTCCTGTACATGGAATGAACCTGATGGAAGATTAAGCAAGAAATCGTCATTCAACAGATCAATATGTATTAATGAATTAAAATTACATACACTGTTCAAAAGTTTGCACTGGTTTTTGAAAGAACTCTCTTATGCTTCACCTATTTGATCAAAAATACAGTGAAATATTTTTTATATTTTAATATATTTCAAAATTTAATTTATTCCTGTGATGCAAAGCTGAATTTTCAGCATCATTACTCTAGTTTTGTGTCACATGATCCTTCAGACATCATTCTAATATGCTGATGTGTTGTTGATTTCTTATTATTATCAATGTTGAAAACAGTTGTGTGACTTAACATTGTGCGGAGTCTACTTTTTTAACAATGTAAAAGTGTTTACAGTCACTTTTGATCAATTAAATGTGTCCTTGGTGTATAAAAGTATTCATTTCTTAAAAAAAATGTATAAATTTCTTTGTTGTGCTGAACACAAAGGAAGATATTTTGAAGAAAGTTTGTAACAAGGCTGGTTTGGGGCACCATTGACTTCCATAGTAAAAAAAAAAGTGAAGTCAATGGTGCTCTAGAACGGTTAGGTTTCCCACATTCTTCAAAAATATCTTCCTTTGTGTTCAACAGAAAAAAGAAATGTATACAGGTTTGGAACAACGGCGAGTACATGTTGACAGAATTTTCATTTTTGGGTGAACTGTCCCTTTAAGGACCCACAGAGACCCAGTAAAATGCATACAAATAGAAATTTGTATGCATTTCTATTTGTATTTGTTCTAAATGAATACTTTTATACACAATACTTGGTGTATAAAAGTATTCATTTCTTAAAAAAAAAAATTCTTACTGACCCCAAACTTTGGAACGGTAGTGTAATTTTAAAATCAATCCGATCGTTTAAAAAGACACTAAGGCGAAATTAAGATGATCTCTGAAAAGAATCTACATTCAACATATGATTAAGCATTACTTCAAAATGAAAAGTGCTAAAAAGCATGAAGAATGTCATGTTTTAACAACAAAATCCATAAACCCACCCAGATGTGACCCACAAATCATTCTACCCAACAATAACATATGGAAATACAGCTGTTGTTGTGTAATTGCCATTCATTTACATACTGAACGCCAACCAATATGGCTTCTGAACGCTAAAAAAAATAGAGAGATGCACATATTCTGAGATAAATGTCAGCTGAAATGCTTGTGTACTTGAAGCCTTGTTTCTAAGTGTTTGTTTCTTCTGTTTAAACAGTGAGAAAGCCAGTTAAACACTGGAGTAGAGCTCTGCCGAAGAGGAATAGACAGCTTCACCATAGGATGAATATAAATATCTAGTATGGTTTTCAATTTATATTTATTAGGATTATATCCTAATTTGAGTGCCAATGAATGTGAAAAGATCCATTTGCTGCTGTGGAGATGTGATTTACCCTCTTGAGCAAAATCACTCCCATGGACGCCTGAGCGGTTAAAAGCACAGAACTGATCATCATGATCGCACCCACTGCCTTGTTGTTCTCTCTTAAAGCAGCTAAACTCAGGATCCACCCACTGAAACAAACATGAAAGAAAGAAGTTTAAAGAGCAACAAGCCAGTGCCCAAACTTAAGAACTGAATAACACAATTGACTGAAAAGTCAATAAATAGGTTAGCAATAAATTGTTTTGTCACGCTCACCTGAAGCCCCAGCCAGGGATACCGATAGCCATGATAACATAAAGCACCAGTTGGGCGAAGAAGACAAAGAAAAAGGCAAAGAAGTTGAAGGAACTGTCGCTCCTGTTGAGAAACAGAGAACAGAAGTGAACAATGACTGATCCATGAGGTTTTTCTGAGACTTCAATTCTAAACGCTGAATCCGTGTACGTACCTGAAGGCTTTGTACACAGGCCTGTACCAACAGAGGAAGGAGCAGGGGGTGAAGAGGAGAAACCAAAGGATGGCAAATCCGAAGCCAACCGGTGCCGAAGTATTAGTGGCTTGCGCACAGAACAGAGTCAAACAGGAGATGAGGTTGAAGAACAAAGTGCATGCTGTGACTGTAAGAAGAGAAAGAGAAGTACAAAGTAAGCAAAGTTACACTGGAGTAGAGGTTGACCAATATTCCTTTACTAGGGATAACTAGAGAGCAACTGCTGATATGTGATGCATAACACTATTTAATGAATAGTTTAAAATTGCTGAAACAACAAAAGGAATGGTTCAACCAAAAATGGAAATTGTATCACCCATATGACCCTATCAAGCAATTTTGACTTTATATCTCACAATTCTGAGTGTTTTCGTGAGATATAAACGCAATTGCATTTTATTTATTAGTTTATATCTCAAGCCGCTTTATATCTCAAGGCGCTTTACAAAAAACAAACAAAGATATTATTAAGTACAAATCATAAAATAAAAATATGGGCACACATATCAAAAAATTTCCGCCACTAAATAAAAAAGATAAAACAATGTAATTGCGACTTATTATCTCAGAATTGCGAGTTTCTATCTCTTTTTTGAGATATATTTTGAATTTTGAAATATAAACTCGCAATTCTGAGAAAAAACGTCAGTCTTTTTTCCTTCATAATTGGACTTTATAACTCGCAATTCTGACTTTACAACTCTCAATTCTGACTTTATATCACGAAATTCTGACTTTATAACTCGCAATTCTGACATTACAACTCGCAATTCTGACTTTACAACTCGCAATTCTGACTTTACAACTCGCAATTCTGACTTTACATCTCGCAATTCTGACTTCACAACTCGCAATTCTGACTTTACATCTCGCAATTCTGACTTTACAACTCGCAATTCTGACTTTATAACATGCAATTGAGTTATAAAGTCAGAATTTTGAAATATAAACTCGCAATTCTGAGAAAAAACGTCAGTCTTTTTTCCTTCACAAATGGACTTTATAACTCGCAATTCTGACTTTACAACTCTCAATTCTGACTTTACAACTCGCAATTCTGACTTTACATCTCGCATTTCTGACTTTATAACTCGCAATTCTGACTTTACAACTCGCAATTCTGACTTTACATCTCGCATTTCTGACTTTACAACTCGCAATTCTGACTTTATATCACAAAATTCTGACTTTATAATTCGCAATTCTGACTTTACATCTCGCAATTCTGACTTTACAACTCGCAATTCTGACTTTACAACTCGCAATTCTGACTTTACAACTCGCAATTCTGACTTTACATCTCGCATTTCTGACTTTACAATTCACAATTCTGACTTTACAACTCGCAATTCTGACTTTATATCATGAAATTCTGACTTTATAACTCACAATTCTGACTTTATATCTCGCAATTCTGACTTTATAACTCGCAATTCTGACTTTATATCTCACAATTCTGACTTTACAACTCGCAATTCTGACTTTATATCACAAAATTCTGACTTTATAACTCACAATTCTGACTTTATATCTCACAATTCTGACTTTATATCTCACAATTCTGACTTTACAACTCGCAATTCTGACTTTATATCACAAAATTCTGACTTTATAACTCACAATTCTGATTTTATATCTCACAATTCTGACTTTATATCACGCAATTCTGACTTTATAACTCGCAATTCTGACTTTCCAACTTGCAATTCTGACTTTATAATTCGCAATTCTGACTTTACAACTCGCAATTCTGACTTTACAACTCGCAATTCTGACTTTATATCATGCAGTTGTGAGTTTATCTCACAATTCTGAGATAAAAAGTCAGAATTGTGAGATATAAACTCGCAATTGCGAGAAAAAAGTCAGAATTATGAGATAAAAAGTCGCAATTACCTTTTTTATTTCATGGCAGAAACAAGCATACATAAGAAAACATTGAAATTCAGACGACATTTATTTAAACGATTTTTTTTTTTTAAATGGATCTATTAAATATGTTTCAAGTAAAATATATCTCACAAAATCACAGTTAATATAATACATTTTGAGTGAACTATAAACATTTATTTTCCCCAGTATTTACTAAAGTATTCTGAAACAGAAAATGGCCAACTACTGGTTGAATAATCATTCTGCCCAAATTATCAGTCAATCAACAACGGACTAACAATTTCAGTTTAACAGAAGGAAGCACAGAGGATGAATTCATAACTGAAGTATGTACTAAGGTTGATGATACAAGCCAGAACCATCCACACACTTTAAAAGACAAGAAGTACTAAAGCAAGCAAACTTACACATCCAGTAATAGTACATGGTTTTGACAGTGCGCTGGAAGTTTTGGCTGATCTCCACATTAATGTCCTGATAGAAACACGGTTTCACCGGGCAGAAGGAGGGCAATGGGGGCCAATTATTCTGACGAGCTGAGGGAGAAGGACACAGAAAGAGATTCATTTCCCCATTCATCAATCATATCTGCCAGCACTCCATTAATGTCTTGTTCATTACCGCCGAGGTCTAAATCTCACTCCTTTGAAAATGCCATCCATCCATCACTGTCATCTTTTTAACTGTTCCGTTTTTTTGTCCCCTCCTCTCTCATTCAGGTCTCATTCATCTCTACACCTTCATCATAACCCTCACTAACAACTTCAGAAGTCCATCTAAATCTTGTTTTACATCAAATACTTTTCTATTCCTACAGCTCTCTTCAGGATTCAAAAAATATGTGAGTGTGAATAGGCCTGTAGTGGAAAAAGTGGAAAAAAGTTTTAGTATTATAAAAATGTTCTGCTAATCTTGACTGAAGCCTCTCATTCTTAAAAAAAACACACTGATTGCTTGTCCAATTTTCTGCAGTAAAAATCTGCTAAATTGTGAGAAATTGTTTATTCAAATGTGGTAAAATGTGCAAATGGAGCTCAGAGTACTTCACTCTTATTGGTAGCTGAATTACTTTTATTCAAAACTCTTTCATAATGCATATAGATTGCACATCTAAAACCACTATGTTAGGATGTTGTGTATGGTTGTCAGGTTGTCCTATGTGGTTGCTAAGGTGTCCTTTTTTACCATTAAAATTTTATTCAATTTTATACACATGACGCCAACAACAAAATTGAAAATAAGAATCAAGGGAAGGAATTTCACTGTTCATTCAAGATGTTTTGTTTACATTTAATTCCCTTGGCAAACAGATAAACTAAGATATTTTCCCTTCATCCTTCACTCACAGGCTCCGGACCCAAGTGCATGGGCATCCAGCTCTCTCTCTCTTCTCTCCAGCTCCTTTGCTTTTCTTTCTAGTTCCTCCTGCTTCTTCAACAGATCTGCTGTGGTAGCATTTACTGCAGACTGCAACAAAGAGAGAGAGAGAGAGAGCAGTTAAGTTATGAAAGGCATAACTGTTTTCTGTCACTACCACATTAATAAGCATTTCAGCACAGTAATAGACAAGATATATATTTATGGTCAACTGTTTTACAAAACGGGAAACAAATTACAGCTGAAATTTGGTCATAACCAAATTATGCTGTGCTTACTATTCCACAGCAGTATGAACTTTTAGTAAGTTAATCAGTAGAATATATACTACAATTCAAAAGTTTGGGGTGGCCAAAGCTGCATAAATTTGCTCAAAAATACAGTATTATCTTTAAATAACTAAATTAACTAAAAATTAACTTTTCTATTTTAATGTATTTTAAAATGTATTTTACTGCTGAATTTTCAGCATCATTACTCCAGTTTTTGGCATCACATGATCCTTCAGAAATCATTCTAATATGCTGACTTGCTGCTCAAGAAACATTTCTTATTATCATCAATGTTGAAATCAGTAGTTGCTTCTTAAAGGTGCCCAAGAATGCTTTTTCACAAGATGTAATATAAGTCTAAGGTGTCCCCTGAATGTGTCTGTGAAGTTTCAGCTCAAAATACCCCATCGATTTTTTTAAATTAATTTTTTTTAATTGCCTATTTTGGGGCATCATTAACTATGCACTGATTTTTTCAGCGCACCGCCCCTTTAATTCGCGTGCTCCCTGCCACACGAGCTCTCGATTATATTACAGCACATTTACAAAGTTCACACAGCTAATATAACCCTCAAATGGATCTTTACAAGATGTTCGTCATGCATGCTGTGTGCATGCTTCGAATTATGTGAGTAAAGTATTTATTTTGATGTTTATATTTGATTCTCTATGAGTTTGAGGCTATATGCTCTGTGGCTAACGGCTAATGCTACACTGTTGGAGAGATTTATAAAGAATGAAGTTGTGTTTATGAATTACACAGACTGCAAGAATAACGACTGCTCTTGTCTCCGTGAATTCAGTAAGAAACGATGGTAACTTTAACCTCATTTAACAGTACATTAGCAACATGCTAACGAATAGACAAGGTAAATTCAAATTTTGAATCTAGGGCACCTTTAATATTTTTAGTGGAAAATGTGATAATTTTTTGCAAGTAGAAAATTCAAAAGAACAGCATTTCTTTAAAAAAGAAACTTTTTTTTAACATTATAAAAGGTCTTTACTGTCACATTTGTCAACTTCAGTATTAATATCTTAAAAAAAAAAAAAAAATCAGTAGTATTAACAATAATACTACAGTATTTATTCATCTTAGTTCATGTTTATTTCAATATTTGCTAATACATTATTCAAATCAAAAGTTGTATTTGTTAACATTAGTTAATGCACCTTGAGCTGTATTTTTGTATTGTGTTTGGAATGTATTTTATTAACTAACATTAACGAAGATTAATAAATACAGTAACAGATGTTTTGCTCATTGTTAGTTCATGTTAGTTAATACATTAACTAATGTTAACAAATGAGACCTTATTGTAAAGTGTTACCAAAAAAATCTTACTGACCCCAAAAATTTAAACAGTATATTTGATTCTATATTTTATTTTAATTTGTATTATATTTCTATTCCCATAAACAGCATAATAATCAACAGTCAGTAGATTATTCATGCAAATCAATTTAATCATTATGTTTTGAAAAATGCCCAAATATAGAATTAAATAATTTAAAGATCAAATTATACAACCATCATGCAATATACAGCTTGACTGCTCAATAATCACTCAAGAATTGCATTATAGTAACAGATCTAGAATGGTACTAAAATATTGCTTTATGCGTGAAATAAGACGCATACTCTGGCTCAACAACCATGTTGAAGTTGATGTAGTAAAAATATTTACTAGTAAATGTGCCGACATACAATAATAAGATATAGCCTATCACAATGATGATTGATCATGAACTTTCAAAATACCATGAATAATTCCTTATTATGAATTATTTCGATTTTTAGAAATGCATTTTATGAATACCTTTCAATTAACTGGTTAAAACCGTATACTGTGTTAAAAGCTTCAATTTGTTGTAGGAATGATGTCAAAAGCCAGAAGAATTCACCACTGGTTCCCTCAAGATTTTCCCGTCTGGGGTTTTTCAATTTATGAGTAAAATAAGGTCTGTGGTAAACTTGATGATACTTTAATGCTTTGTTCTACAATGTAAACTGCACATTCTTATCTTATGAGAAGCTACAGTTTTTAAATAAAAATAATAGCATCAAAATTCACATCGTTTACGTTGTAGAAAGAGCAAAACGTTCAAGTATCATCACATTTTGTTTATTATAGACCTTATTTTACTCATAAATTTAAAAACCATAAATATAAATATAAAAATCCATAGGAAAATCTTGAGGGAACCAGTGGCAAATTACTCTTCAGGGTTTTGACATCATTCCTGCACCACTCTAATATCATGATATAAAAATGTGATACTGTGACACACCTAGCAATCATAGTAAATCCAGTTTATGTGCCTGTGTGATCAAATATGGCTAATTTAAGGTACGTTTACATGACATAGATGTTCTAAAAACTGAAAAGTTCTCTCTTTGTACAGATAACAACTATCCTCGTTCACACTGATCCGCGCAAATGACTAAAAATGATGTACTACACATGTCAGAGAAGTAGTTGGCGATGTCAAGACTACGCGCCTGCGCACATAGGCATTCTTTTACAGAGCACTCGCCTCGTGCATACCCATCCACATTATATTTACAGTTTACTGCACTTTGATATTCTTCTCGTTATCCCCCTAGAGTGGCTAATAAAACCGGGTACATTCACAGAAAACGCCTTATTTCCTTGTTGAAAAATAAGGTGGATAGACTAAACACATAATACATGTGCATGCCGTCACCGTTTTCACAGATTCGCGTTTTTGTCATTTACACAGAGATGATAACAGTATTGTTTTCAAAAACTTCCACTTTGAAACCCGTTTTCAAAAGTTTGCGTTTTCAGTCCAACAAAACAGCGTTGTTGTGTAAATGAATGGCCAAAACGCATAAAAAGTTTTCCGTTTTTCTTTGAAAACTGTGTCGTGTAAACGGCCCCTTAGTTGAAATTCTGTGTTGAGTAACTATTCTAAAACTAATCAGCACCTGTGTTCCATTGGATCCATAATTCCTGGGCTCAGTGGGCGTGGTCTTGGTGGGAGGTGTTAGGGCAGGAGGTGCAGCAGGAGATGTGGCTTCATATGGAGGTGGAGCCTTCATTACCCAAAACAAAAAAGCAAACAATTAATATCATCATGATAATCAGGCAAAAGGTTCTGACATTTGAGAATTTTCTCTTGCAGGGGTAGCTGAAGTTGAAATGAAACACTGTTTTTAATCCATTACGCTAACATCATGTGATGTATTAATAATTAAAGGCTATGTTAACTATGTAACACATCCTGCTCACCACCTGTCAGGACGGGCATATTTACCGCTGGTATGTTGTTGTCAAATGGGTTGTAGAGGTCCAGCGTGGCATAGCCAGTGTTGCTGCTGTGCTGAGTCACTGACGGATCCTGCAAACAGAGGAAAAACAAACCTTTCAGTTAATTTAGAGAAGGTGGTAAATAGTGATTAAATATCTGGGCTGATAACACAAAATGTCCAATTTTTAAAACAAGCTCAAGGTGGCCTAGGAACTGGCACTGTAAGCTCACAATCTTGTACTGATATCATTGTTTCTGAGCCAGAAACTTCATCTGCTAGGGGACTGACCTTCAAAACACAAAAAGACATGAAATCCTTCTGATAAACCAAGTAACTAACCAGCAATAACTTATGACACACATGGTTGAATTTATTTTTATCATGATCTTAAAAATGTTTGACCTAAAATATAAAAGCCTTATGGTTACATTTAGATACAAATATAAGCTACACCTATTCACAGACATTATTTCAAAATAAAAATGTATTATTTATATTTGCCTTATTTGGCCACTATATAATTCCTGTACTCTTGTGAGCTGTGATATTATATATATATATATTATATATATACATATATGTGATATATTTTTAATTGCTTAAATGGCAGTGGCTCTAAAATGTGGAAAATAAATGGAAAATAAATACATTAAACAATGAGTAGATGTGTTCATACCTGATTTATACATGCTGTTTTATGACAATGATGTTCTAAACACTGAAACTTTTTTTTTTTTTTCAACAAAATGACTAAAAAAGCTGTATTATCCATGCCAGGCCAGTAGTTGGCGATGTCATTTTGTAAAAAAAAAAAAAAAAAACACTATGTGCCTATAGACTAAACATGTAATACACATGTGCATGATGTCACCGTTTTCACAAATTCTCATTTTTGTAATTTACACAGCGACAATAATGGTATTGTTTGAGTTTTTTGGCCCACAAAACACTGATGCCATGTAAACGAACGGCCAAAACACATAAAAAGTTGTCCGTTTTTAGTTGAAAATGGTGTGTAAATGGCCCCTCATTTAATAATTTTCCTGGAAATAATATTTTGGGGCCATTTACACGACACCATTTTCAGCTAAAGGCCGGAAAACGTTTTATGCCTTTTGGCCGCAAACTTTTTAAAGGTGCCCTAGAACTTTTTTTTAAAAGATGTAATATAAGTCTAAGGTGTCCCCTGAATGTGTCTGTGAAGTTTCAGCTCAAAATACCCCATAGATTTTTTTTTAATTCATTTTTTTAACTGCCTATTATGGGGCATAATTAGAAATGAGCCGATTCAGGGTGTGTGGCCCTTTAAATCCTGTGCTCCACGCCCCAAGAGCTCGCGCTTGCCTTAAACAACATAAAAAAAAGTTCACACAGCTAATATAACCCTCAAAATGGATCTTTACAAAGTGTTCGTCATGCAGCATGTCTAATCACGTAAGTACAGTGTTTATTTTGATGTTTACATTGATTCTGAATGAGTTTGAGGCTGTGCTCCATGGCTAACTGCTAATGCTACACTGTTGGAGAGATTTATAAAGAATGAAGTTGTGTTTATGAATTATACAGACTGCAAGTGTTTAAAAATGAAAATAGCGACAGCTCTTGTCTCCATGAATACAGTAATAAACAATGGTAACTTTAACCACATTTAACAGTACATTAGCAACATGCTAACGAAACATTTAGAAAGACAATTTACAAATATCACTAAAAATATCATGACATCATGGATCATGTCTGTTACGTAACAGTCGGTGTTATGTTGAGATTCGCCTGTTCTTCGGAGGTCTTTTAAACAAATGAGATTTATATAAGAAGGAGGAAACCATGGAGTTTGAGACTCACTGCATGTCTTTTCCATGTACTGAACTCTTGTTATTTAACTATGCCGAGGTAAATTCAATTTTTGAATCTAGGGCACCTTTAAAATGGGTTTCAAAGTGCAAGTTTTTGAAAATGAGTCCATTATCATCTCCATTTAAACTACAAAAATATTTGAAAACGGTGACATAATGTGCATGCATACTACGTGTTCAGTCTATAGGCGAGTAGTGTTTCTTTACAAAGTGACATTGCCAACTACTGGCCTGGCATACATAATACAGCGTTTTTAGTCATTTCTCCAGTAGCGGTATTAACATTAAGTGGCATAGCATCATACACACAGAAGCCATGTGGCAGAAGCCAGTGGATAATGGCATGTGCCATACCAGTAGATAGTGGCATGTGCCACTAAAACCTATGACATGTGCCGATGGATTGCGTTATGTGCCTCACTGACAATGTTGCGGAACATGTCGCCGTATGTTGTGGCATCTCCAGTAGCGACTGACAGATGAATTGAGCAGCTATAGCCTACTTATATAATTGTGATAGAAAATCCTAAATAAACTGTCTAATTTAGTGCTTTTTTTTTTTTTTTTTTTTTTTAAATATCAGTTAAACAAATCAGTAATATTTTGTAGTCTGAAATCATTTTTGTAGTCAGTTTGGCACATCTGTATTTGAGTGTCATGTTTAACAGTGTGAACATGCATTCCTTCTGAAGATGTTTTGTTAAAGTATTGGACTTGCTGTAGCCACAATATAACAGACATCCAATTAAACATAGTTTCTATAGACATACACTATTCTGCATTGTGAAGAGCCAGTGTCAAGGTCCAGCACACTTCTGGTGGTTGGTGCCAGTTTTCATAATTAATTTCAGAATTGTAGGTGTCACTTTATAATGGTTTGTGGCATTTTCTCTCAAGCTAGTTTACAATTAGGCTTGTATGAAATACCTGATTGGTCAGTGTCAATTTGTGGTGGCAGAACGTTTCACTCTTTTTAAAGGGTTAGTTCAACCAAAAATGAAAATAATGTAATTTATTACTCACCCTCATGCCGTTCCACAGCCGTAAGACCTTCGTTAATCTTCGGAACACAAATTAAGATATTTTTTATTAAATCCGATGGCTCAGTGAGGCCTGCATAGCCAGCAATGACATTTCCTCTCTCAAGATCCATTAATGTACTAAAAACATATTTAAATCAGTTTATGTGAGTTCAGTGGTTCTATCTTAATATTATAAAGCGACAAGAATATTTTTTTGAGCGCCAAAAAAAAAAAAAAAAGGACTTTTTAACAATATCTAGTGATGGCCGATTTCAAAACACTGCTTCATGAAGCTTTGGAGCTTTACGAATCAAATCAGCGGTTCGGAGCGCCAAAGTCACGTGATTTCAGCAGTTTGGCGGTTTGATACATAATCTCAATCACTGATTTTACTCAAAAGATTCATAACACTCAGAAGCAGTTTTGATAGTCGTTATTTTGTTTTTTTGCTTCACCAAAAATATTCTCGTCACTTTATAATATTAATATTGAACAACTGTACTCACATGAACTGATTTAAATATGTTTTTAGTACATTCATGTATCTTCATAGAGGAAGTGTCATTGCTGGCTATGCAGGCCTCACTGAGCCATCGGATTTCAACAAAAATATCTTAATTTGTGTTCCAAAGATGAATGAAGGTCTTACGCGTGTGGAACGACATGAGGGTGAGTAATTAATGACATTATTTTCATTTTTGGGTGAACTAACCCTTTAAGTTGTGGCCACCATGTAACTAGTGTCTATCTATATTCTTTTATTATCCCAAATGATACAGCTGAACTGTCAATCCTATGCAAATTGAAAAAAAATGTATTGAGTAATCAAAACAACTGCGTATTTACAAATATATATATATATATATATATATATATATATATATATATATATATAAATAAACTTAAAATAATAAATATAAATACAATGTAGCACCGTATTATTAATTAAATGTCGTTCGCCGGTACGTGCGTATGTTCCACCATCTCCATGTGTCAGTAGGTTATTGGAGGTGCCACAACATACGGCGACATGATCCGCAACAGTGTCAGTAGCACATGACACGACAAAATCCATCTGCACATGTCACAAGTTTTAGCAGCACATGTCAATGACAAGCGGATGTGCCACTAAGCATCGCAGCATGTGCCAGAGCGGCTCTGTGCGTAAGATGCCATGCCACTTAGCGTTAATACCGCTACTCCATTTTCCCTTTTAAGTACGTTACATCAATGTTGTGCAAACGTACCCTTAATTTGTCTATAATTAAAGCAACAACTAGCAGGTCAAATTTAGAATAGAATGCAACGACACAAATCCAGTGGAAGGATCAACCATACAATTACATTAGCATGTAACGTTACACCTAATAATATGATTGTCAGCATCTCACAAGAGGTAACGAGAACAACAACACCAACAGTTTTCTAATGTACAATTAAAAAACAAAACAAATACATTACCTGAAATGGATTATGATCATCGGCTGAATCAGGAAAAGTGGTGTATTTTGACATCTTTGTGCTGGTTTGGCAGATTAGATCTTGCCAAGACGTAAAAATAGGTTAAACTCAACTGTGATGACCAAGTACAGACCAGAACAGTGTTATGTAGCGGGTAGGTACAGGCAGAAGTTAATGTAGTTTTGTAAATACCTGATTATTATAACAGAATTGAACAAAAACAAATCACGGGTAACACTAACCAGCTAACCAACAGACATTACAACGAGACGTCAGGTGTCCGTTTCAATTCGATAACATGTCTTGTCGTTCTTTTAAGTGATTTATGGTCTTCTTCTTTGGTATTTTTATTTATTTACTTAATATCTTTTGTTAGATTTTAAGAGCGACACGATTTTGTTTCAATTTCACTCTGACATCACTGGGTAGACCGTCAGTGTACAGGAAATGTGTTTATCACATGACAGGCGTGTTGCCAGGTTGCACAAGAGAGATGCGCAATTTAATCTGAAAAACAAAGCTAAATAAGCGATTCATTTTCCGCTACGTAGGAGTAAACTACAAAATAACGTATTTTTTGAAATCACCTTAATTTTCATTTCATATTACTACTGGAAATAAATCCGTCGTTACAGCCCATTTTTATTTTAAAAAAGAGGACAATGTCGCTTATATTAAGCGGACATGGCAACACGAGAGAAGAGAGGCCTCGAGGAAGTAGCTGCGTGACATGACGGTTAAAATCCAATGAGGAAGAGCAATTATATCACATGATTGGGGAGAATCTTTGGGAAAAACGGAAGTTTAGTTTCACAAACTAAAATTAATTCTTCATTGTTATATTTTAGTGTATTATTTAAACATTTTCAGTCTATTGTTTAAACAACAGCATGACCTACCATTTCTAAACTATCTATCTATCTATCTATCTATCTATCTATCTATCTATCTATCTATCTATCTATCTATCGTGGAAATCGGTTAATGATTTAGAATTTAAAATCTCATGCGGTTCCAGTTCCCGTTTCAACCACTGGGCGTCACTGTTGCCTCGAAAATTGAGTCAGCAACGTAATTTTCAACTGTAAAATATAGGTAGGGGCCCGGGGCAAGTTGTCACATGGGGAAGACTGCTGAAGGCTTGCAATTCTCAAGTCATGTGAGTTCACATGGGTGACAGGAGGCCACAAAGTCAGTCATATGATACCTCAAACACAAACAACCCCAATCACTGCGCATGCATAGCCTACACATAATAATCACCCTTCTTTGTGCTCTCTCATACAACCGTTTGTTCAGTTCCATTCACTTTTAGAAGTTTGACCTCACTGACTGCAGAAGCTTTCTCTGATCATAGAGTTTCTGCTGCCGCTTATATAATTTGTTCCAAAAACAATGCAGCACTTTGACTTCAGTCTTGACCAGATGTAGATGAAATTCACACATATTGAATGGAAGCCAAACACTCCACCAATTGGCTTTGAGACAGCATGGCTCCTGGGTCGCATTATTTTTATGCTCTGATCTTGGTGTGCAAGCTTCCAGTGAAGTTCAAATGCATTAATCACTGAGCAGTGGTAAACAGGAATGGGACCTTAAATGAACCATTCATGCAGAAACAATATGCTTTTTAGCTTTGAGGTCAGAGGAAGGTTATAATAAAATGACAAAGATTTGTCACTATTAATTCCCCAAACCATCTTTCTTTCACAACCTCCCGGTCTCTTCTCTGAGTGGGTGTGTCTGCGCTTTCTTTTGCTTTCCTTTGAAACCGCAACATTCCTCAGCCAATCAAGCAATGCATGGCCCCATGACATCACCGCCTGTGGAATGAGCTGACATGAAGTCCGCACTGATGAGTTGCCAAGGCAACCAGCAGGGATGGAAGGAGCTTCAGTGGACCGTGTGGGCTTGTGGGTTTTGCCACTGATTCCCAGCAGTATGGTGTCAATTAAAGAAGGGTAGAAATCATGATCTGGGACTAATTTAGTGCATACCACCACAATGGGCTTAAACCACACAAGGCCAGAGTTAAATACATGGTGAAGACCTGACAACCTTGTTCTAGAGTGCTTGTAAAATTAATCTGGTTAACGAGGTGCGCAGTGGACATGCCAGGAGTTGCGGTGGATGTGAATCCGTGTCTGAAGGCATTTTGGCATTCTCTTGAAATTGTAAACTGAATCAAGAGCCCCAGACAGACAGATGGAACAAATAGAAGTTCATGCTGTGCAAATATTTTCGGAAGAAATTGTTAGCGTTGCTTGTGCAAAACTTGCTGACACAATGATAGGGTGCTGTGGGTGGTTGCTATGTGGTTGTTAGGGTGTTTTGGATGGTTTTGGAGGTGGTAAATATAAAAACTAGTGATAGATTCACTATTACTAGTGTTCACTCTTACCACCAGGGCTTGAAATTAACACCTTCCAAATGCGGGTGGATTTCAGCAGTGGCGTGTAACACAGTCACTCCTACTAGCCAGTTTAGCAGGTTGGATTTTATATAATAATACGTTTCAATTGTAGTCTTTTAAAAGGCATCTGAAATAATAAACTAAGTGCAATGTACTGTCAAAAACATATCGATACTGAAATATCTGAAACGCTTCCAATGCTCATTTTCTGCAGAACAGATTCACGATAACGGCTGCATTTTCTCACTCTCTCATCTCTCCGACAGCGAGTCGACACACAAACCCGCCTCCCCACACTCGTTTCATTTGTTCTGGATGAATATTGTTAGTGTTACACCCAAAGTGCGACACATAATGCCGCCTCTCTGTACTTGAACAGTCAAATATACACAAAATAATGTTAAATACTATTGTGGCCAGTGAAAATGCTGAGTGGCTAGTAACTAGCCACAGTGACTGGTAAGCAAAAAAGTTAAAGGTGCCCTAGAACCAGTTTTTACAAGATGTAATATAAGTCTAAGGTGTCCCCTGAATGTGTCTGTGAAGTTTCAGCTCAAAATACCCCATAGAATTTTTTTAATTAATTTTTTTAACTGCCTATTTTGGGGCATCATTAACTATGCACCGATTCAGGCTGCGACCCCTTTAAATCGCGCGCTCCCTGCCCCCACGAGCTCTCAACTATAATAAAGTGCATTTACAAAGTTCACACAGCTAATATAACCCTCAAATGGATCTTTACAAGATGTTCGTCATGCATACTGCATGCATGCGTCGGATCATGTGAGTATTGTATTTATTTGGATGTTTACATTTGATTCTGAATGAGTTTGAGGCTGTGCTTCGTGGCTAAAGCTAACATTACACACTGTTGGAGAGATTTATAAAGAATGAAGATGTGTTTATGAATTATACAGACTGCAAGTGTTTAAAAATGAAAATAGCGACAGCTCTCTTGTCTCCGTGAATACAGTAAGAAATGATGGTAACTTTAACCACATTTAACAGTACATTAGCAACAAGCTAACGAAACATTTAGAAAGACAATTTACAAATATCACTAAAAATATCATGTTATTATGGATCATGTCAATTATTATTGCTCCATCTGCCATTTTTCGCTATTGTTCTTGCTTGCTTACCTAGTCTGTTGATTCAGCTGTGTAGAATCAGACGTTAATACTGCCTGCCCTTGTCTAATGCCTTGAACATGGGCTGGCATATGCAAATATTGGGGGCATGTAACAGTTGGTGTTATGTTGAGATTCGCCTGTTTTTCGGAGGTCTTTTAAACAAATGAGATTTACACAAGAAGGAGGAAACAATGGAGTTTTAGACTCACTGTATGTCTTTTCCATGTACTGAACTCTTGTTATTCAACTATGCCAAGGTAAATTCAATTTTTGATTCTAGAGCACCTTTAATGTCAAGCTCTGCTTACCCCCATAGCAAACTCCACAAAAATATAGTCACTGCATCTGATTTTGTTAAGAAGAGCTTACAGACTTTCTGAACCTCTTCCAGAAAGTGTGTAAACTAAAAGGCAATAATATGTATTTTTTCGCAGCTTGAGGTCGCCTAATGATGCGCGGGTTGATCCAAAATGAGCGGGTGCCTGCGGTCACCCGCGGTCACCCGCGGTTACGAGTCATCCAAAAATATTTTTAATGATATTCGGGTCGCGGTCGGTCGGGTCGTTTGAAATAAAGATGCCAATTAAACCTTTGTAATTTTCAGTTTTACTTACTAAAGGTTTCAGTTTTACTTTCATGGATATTTGTGAACATTTATTTATGGATATTGTAGCCTCAGTCTTTGGCTTAGCCTACCTGTTTTTGTTCGTCTAAAATGCGTTAATAAATAGGCTACTTAATTAACATATTCTATCACTGCATTTTGTGTTTGTGAGAGCTTCAATTGGGCATTCAAGTGGCGAAATAGCCTAAGCCTGCTAATACAAGTGGGAAATCCTTATTTACCATTTGAATGTTGAGCGTTATTAACTTTTGAATAAATGCTGACGCGGGACAAAATGCCCGATTTCCCAACACGTTGAACTGAGCAATGCCATTGTACCATTTTAATAGGCTACTTTTAAACGCATATAGCTCAGTAATGTCAGTTTTATGTATTTTCTGAGAGGGGGCGGGATTTTTGTTGGGAAAGTCGGGGGAGAGACGCACACTTCGATTAGACTGGATAAACACATGCAGCATCTTAATTGTTAAGAAAATGAAACGAAATAAATGAATAAATCAAGCCTTTTTTACATAACACTAGGCTATATCATACAACATTCAGAAAAAGAACAGTTTGCGCTCCTAAGGGCTTTCACACTTTTCCAAAAGAGGGCCTTCTCTCAGTTGACCTGCTGATTAATTCTTCAAGCAGGGTCGAAACATAAACATCGCATTCATCAATAATATGCATCTAGACAGCTGAAATGGAAAATGATGGGCCGCCTCAAGAACTGCCTGCTCTCGCCGCTGCACCTCTGAGCGCACCACATCAGGTCCTGAAACATTTCTCTCCTCCACAGGCTGGATTAATGGATATTATTGGCCAGGGAGGCTGATGGGGGGCGTATGGGAGGGGGCGTCTATGGCCCAATGACGCTACAATGAGCATTTACTACTTTTAAAAAAATGCGGGTCAGGAAGCGGGGTCGGGTACAATATTTTCCTTTTTTTTTTTGCGGTCCGAGTTGCGGGCGGGTTAGTTGAAAACGTCGGTCGGGTGCGGGTTGTTTATACATTGACCCGCGCATCACTGTCGCCTATACATAACAAAGGCGTAGCTTGATGACACTGAGATTGAGCACGGAGTCATTGGAGATGTCGTCTTCACCTCACAGCCAGGGGAAAATAATCTGATGGGACTCGGGCAGAAATCATGTTCATGGATGAGATTATTAACGTTAGTATGAAGCAGATGCTGATGATAGACGAGCACGACACATGGCTCGAGAGCAACGGAACTTTATGTTGCAGTTGCCGCTTCCGCTTCTTGAAGTCAAGCGTATGTGGGGTAACGCAGAGCTGTTTTATCATATTACATATATTTGAGGGTGTTGAAAATGATGTTAAAATGTTACTCTGTGTGTTTGCTCAGCGGCTGCTATGAGACACTTCTTGCACACTGCAGTAAGCTAGATCGATATTAGAATATCATATTAATATAATCAAGAAAATGAGATTCAAACAATAAGACTAATTGTGTTGAGCTATATATCAATGAATAGTTTTCTGTCTATAAATGTATCCAAACAGTTGTTCCCTTGTCTAATAAAACATTTATTAAAGCGTTTTTGGTGTTTCCATGGTTTCTACAAAATAAAACCAGAAATCGAGGTATGAGGTCATTGAAAGGCGACGCACAGACACAGTCTGTGTCCTGGTTAAAATTGCTTATTTCTCTGGATTTAAACATTCTTGGAAACATCTGGGATAATGTAAGTACACAAGCCAACAAAATAAATAACATTGTTCTAGTGGTTTTGGATATTTTAATCTAAAACTTTTACATATTGTGCCTTTAACAGCATCCCCTGTACACTGCGGCATACATACATTTCATGGGTTATATGAGCTTAAAACTCTTAACAAGACCACTGAGACTCGTAGAGAAAACAGCACACTGAAATTATGTGCAATCTTGAATAAGTCCACTGTGAGCTCTGTTGTCTGGGAACCTGGAAAATTCATCATTGGCAGCAGACTGGAAAAACACAGCAGTCTTTGAACACTGCTGAATAAATGTGTGTCTGTGGCAGAACGGAATAGAGTTTTAAGTATCAGCAACTTTTTGCATCATTTATTCATATTCTTTTATTAAGCTTCCAGATGCATGCGCCCCAGATTTAGCATAAAGCAACAGCTTGGATCATGAATCTGGCTGCAGAAAGACAAAAGAGAGAGGAATGACAGCCATTCTCACTGACCTCATGCAGTAACTAGCTACAGATGGGAGAGAGAGCAGAGGGAATATAACCTTGAAAATATGAAATCATTTTTCTTTTCTAATGTTTACTCACTCTTTCCATACCTCTCCCTCATTCCCCCATTACTCTTTGCCAGGAAATAATTCAAAAATTGATGCACACTCGTGAAATACAAATTTATAGTGTTGTTCAAACCAGCGAGTGGTTGGATCAGGAGACAGAAAGCGAGAAGACACAAAGGGCACTTTGAAGAGAAGGAAAGAGGCAGAAAATAAGTGGAAAAATGCAACCAAGGTCAATGTCAAAGAGATTTATATATCCAGGCAAGATGATAACAGTGAAGAAGTCATGAGATTTTTGGAGGTTTATTTGTATAAAGGTTTATTGCCAAAAACATTTTTGATTAATAAGCCACATTGTGGCATATATGAAACTGCGACATAAAATGCACGAACAACAACAATAAATACACTTTTCAGATAATGCATTAAAAAGAACAATGCAAACTCACACCATCTTTACACAAGTACCGTTTCTGACCCTTCAAACATCTCTCCTTTAAAACACAAACTTAGCATATGTCAAACATATAAAAGTGGAAGGAACAGGCTATTTGTACAATGATAAACTAGTATTTTAGCACACTGTGGACATAGTTGAGATGGAATGAACTGAGATCCAAGTATCCATCAGTCTCGTTCATAGACACGGGTGCAGACAACATCTCCGGCTCTCATGGTCTGGAAAATAAACATCAGAAACCACCATCCAACTGTTTAAACAATTTAAGATTCATATCCGATGGGCTTAAACATATGAACACATGTTATATATATTCACATTGTTCTCTGAATTCAAAGAATAATTGTTTTCATTTCCTACCATGCAACACTGATTTAACTAAATGAAAGTTACAAAATATTAATTAGGAACAAAAAACAGAAACTGAGGGGCTTGATTACTGTAAGTGGCCTAAATGTGAGCTGTGACTTCTAATAATGTGAACATCTATTCATCATCAATATAACAAGGATGAATGAACAACATCCATCACTGTAAGGTGTTGAGCATTTTAAGGTTGTAGTCTATATTATATGCTACTGGAATAAGTCAGTTGAATATATTCAAATAGCCTAAGTGGTGTACTTACGAGAATCATCTGGCCATCATTGGTCAGTTCACGTGTCCATGATGTTTCAGGTCCCTCCCCCTTCTGCAGCGTCTGCTCACAAGTGATTTTACTGTCAGTCTCCCATTTTGGAAAACTCTGAGGGGAAATTGAAATAGTTAGAAATTAACTAAGAACGGGAATATTAATTTATAATGTCTTAGTCTCATAAAGGATTGTTTGCTGAAAACATAGATCATAGTGTTTTTGTGTATAGGTAAAAATGAACTTTTACCATCAAATAAAGTTATATATTACTATATAGTTTAGTATTCGACAATATTAATAATAATATATTTTATATCTATATATTGTAAACTTTATAATATTACATTTCTGTTTTATGTAACATGCTTATGTGTAGTGAGAGAAAAATATTATGTATGGAATGATTGATATGATGGAGCGATGATGGATGGGTGGTATTACTGTGCATGGGCGTCCATCCACCGTAGTCTCGTTGAAGGACTCGCCCACCGTGAAGGACACATGAGTGGTCCGCACACTAGTGGAGGTCTGAATAGAGAGGCTTTCTCCCTGCTGTGTAATCTCAACAGCTGGTTTGGAGGCTGCTGCAACTGCAATCTTCCTCAGAAAGACGTTTACGCCTGTAGAACACACCAACAAATGTGCTAAGAAATTAAAAGGCAATTTATCATTACCAGAAACCAAAGCCATTTTTCCTACGCCCAATTTCCTGTCCTTAATGAGCATGTCCAATCTCCACTGGAATGTTTTACCATTTAAACAGTGGTTGCTTATTTATGCAATAAAAATCAGTTACCCTAGTCTTAACGTTTACACCAAGAAAATATATATTTTTTAAATTAGCGAGTCACGACAGTGAATTTATTATATTTCAGTTAGGGGCAACAGTATACTTAGTCTACTTGAACTCCTCTTGGCTTGAATAATTGGGGTCGAGGGACGGTGTGTCTGCAGAGCCAAACGGCTGGCCGAGGGGCCCCGTTTCAGGGTTTGTGAGCCTAATCACAATCCCATGAGGAAGTGAAGCATAACATTTTTCCATGCAGCTTTCCATTGATTGTGCTTATGGCCAAGCCGTAAGTTTTTTGGTAACAATTTATTTCGATGGTCCACTTTAAAACACTCTACTAACTACTAAGAAACTTTGCAACTACATGTCAACTAGAGTATTAGTAAACTATCTGCTTAATGTCTGCTAACACTTTATTTTTATAGTCCTCCAACAGACATTCTACTGACTATTAGTAACTTTGTACATGTACGTCAACTTATTCTACTAACCCAAAGAGTAGTTGACATGTAGTTGCAAAGTTACTTATAGAATGTCTAAGTGGACCATTGAAATAAAGTGTAACGTTTAAAAAAAAATAATAATAATAAAAATGAATGACACTGACATGCAGTCGTGCATTTTTTTTTTTTTTTGCTTGGTTTATAGCAAATAACAAAATGAAAACAAAATGTCTCATTTTTATAATGCAAAACAAGTAATAATTTCAAACATATGCCACTTATGCCAACACTTTTTCAGACTTTTAATTAGACTTTTTTTTTCTTTTTTTACAAGGCAGTTACAACAGACATTTTCATTTTAAGCCTCAAAACGTATCTAATAAAATAAATCAAAATTAAAATACTTAATTTACATTTAAAAATGTACATACAAAGGTCACATTTTAAGAAGAAGACTTTAAACTTAAAAACTTTGAATAATTTCTCCTTTTAATAATCTTAAACATATTCTTTTATATTAATGAACAATCTTTAAAACTCACCGAGAGCTTTCAGAAGCTCCTCGAAATTTTCGGAGCTTTTCATTTTCCAGGATCCAGAAAAGTCAGCAATCGTTCGCTCAGTGTTCGATTCCATGTTTCTTCTTATCTTTTCTTTCAAACAGTTGTTTCTTCTCCTCTCATCTGCCGGCGTTCAGCAGTCTTTCTCTCGCTTCAGATCAGCCTGTAAATGTGCGCTGAGTTCTCGACCAATCCGCAGCGTTTGCGCCTGTGCGGTCTTTCATTGGGCGGCCACTGCTCGCGCACAATGTGCTTCCAGTAAAGATCCAACTAGACCCCTGTTTGCCCCACCATTTGCCTTGAGCGATCGGGTCATCCTGCTAATTCCTTCAATTACATCCTAATTGTCATTTAGCAGGCGCTTTTATCCAAAGCAAGCAGCATGCTTATGACAAGACCAGACTCTTTGCTCATGGACCACACCTCATCTCAATCTGGAGTTCTGCAGTTTTAAATAATATATAATATTAAAGTTATAGTTGTCATCTACTGAATTGTAAAGCATTCCAATGAAAATACATGGAAACCCCAATTATTCAAATCCCATTCCCTCATATAAACATGCCAACAAAGGCATCTCATGCTGAGCTTTGTTAGTATTCAAACCACAACAGTCAGCCATTGTCAGTCAATCATATCACAGCTTCAAATCTCTCCTGTCTCTTGCTGAGGCTGCTGTAGACTCCTCTGTGTCTGTGGCCTAACAAGAATCTGACTTTAGACTTCCACTAAAGTTTTGAGAGACTTTGTATTTCAAAATAATATCAATAAACCACTATTTGTCGATACTATAATAATATTTAAACAAATAATGTAGTAAAATAATATTCATAAGTCAATTATAAAGTAATATTTCTGTTTGATTACATTCAATTCACCCTTTTCTGTAAAAAACAATTGTAGTTTTAAAATTGTAGTTTTAGCTGTTTGCCTTAAAATTTTGAGTTCATTGAAATTAAAAAATTGAGTTAATACAATGAAGGCGATTGGTTTAATTAATGGAAACTCAAAATATGTTATCTGAACAACATTAATTATCTAAGTTGATCTGACAAAAGAACAAAAATGTTGTGATAACAAATCATGAAAATAATTTTTTATTGTGACAAGTTATGCAGAGGCGAATTTGTATAATTTAGCATCTGATTCTGTGGCGGGCATGCACTAAAATGAATGTTATAAAATTGTTTTTAATCATTCTACTCAAGGCCACATTACAGACACTGATTTTTTTATTATTATGTCCACATGAATTTTGCCAACTGCTCAGTATTGCCTTAAAGGGATAGTTCACTCAAAAATGAAAATTATCCCATGATTTACTCACCCTCAAGATATCCTAGGTTTATATGACAATCTTATTTCAGACGAACACAATCCGAGATATATTTAAAAATATCCTTAGTCCTCCAAGGTTTCTAATGGTTGTGAATGGTAGGCCAAATTCTGAAGACAGAAAAAATGCATCCATCCATAAAAAAGTTAATCCATAAGGCTCCATGGGGTTAATAAAGGCCTTTTGAAGGGAAGGTATGTGTTTTTGTAAGAAAAATATCCATATATATAAAATTCGAATAATGAGCTTCCGGTAGACGACCGCAACAAACCGCAACAAACTCAAGCTCTTATATCGAAATCCTCCGACATTTCTCTTTAAAAATTCTTGTTTTAGACTTCTAATTTGTGACCGGTGTTTTGTTTTGCTCTCTCCACATTCGCCATTGCGTCACTGTGTTCGAGTCAAAGATTGCTCTTACGCCCAAATTGATGTGCGCAATATGCGTACGGTCGTCTGCAGGAAGCTTGTATATTTGAAGTTTTATATATGGATATTTTTCTTACAAAATCAACCCTTCGCTTCAAAAGGCCTTTATTAACCCCCTGGAGCCTTATGGATTACCTTTTTTTATGGATGGATGCATTTTTTCTGGCTTCAGAATTTGGCCTACCATTCACAACCTTGGAGGACTAAGGATATTTTTAAATATATCTCGGATTGTGTTCGTCTGAAAGAAGATTGTCATATAAACCTAGGATGGCTTGAGGGTGAGTAAATCATGGGATAATTTTCATTTTTGGGTGAACTAACCCTTTAATAAACGAGGAAGTATCATCATTAGTTTTCTTTAATCAGTTCCATTCATTCTCTCCAAACCCACTCATTCAGTCTCTCTTGCTCTAATCTGCTTCACTTCATTTTGTTTTTGTTCCTTTTGTGCACGTCTCCACATTCCTACAAATGGCGTGAAAGAAGCAGCAAGAAGACGAGAAGCAAATGGAGTGTTTGAGTGGCCAAAAGGGAGCCAGGGAGGAGAGAAAGAATGAGGCCATGTAAACTGAAACCACATCCTCTTCTCCAAATGCTTGGAGGTAATTACCAGTCGATTCCTTAGTTGCTCCCCACCCGTCTCTTTTCTCTCCCTTTACCCCCTGATCCCACCCCCCTACCAAGAACATTTCAACAAGTCTGGATAAGAAATGATATCCCTGGAAATGGAACAGAGGAAAAGCAGAGGGGGAAAACGAGTGAGAGAGAAAGAAAGAAACTGTATATTTTCAGTCAGAATAGAGACAGTGGCAAAAGTTCAAGCTGTTTTCTTGCTCTCACTTTGAATGCTTCCCCTAAAAGCACATCAGCAAGTCTTCCTTTGAAGTGGTCAAGTCAATAAAGCTACTTGAATTTGAATGAGAAAACAATCCTTATCCCAGACTCACCTACTACTGACCCCATTATCCAGGAGACGATGAGGAATTCATGTATGAAAGAAAAAGACAGTGAAAGGAGGGGGAATTTTTCTACATAAAACTACTAAGTGAGCAGTTTGTGATAACAATCACTGATGACCCAAGTCCATTTGCCATGTGAAGAGTCGTTTGTTTCACAAAACATAATGCTCAATGGGCCTAATGAACATAGTGGAGAAGGCTTAGCTAAAATACTTTGTTTTTGAAGGTAGGCTACTTCTAAAATAAATAAAACAGCATTTTGTTATTATTAATACTCCAAATGTATCTTCATTTTTCCTCTAGTCAACAAAAAGGCATTCCTGAGAATATTGTTGTAAAAGGTAATCATTTCATAGGTTTTTGCTGTGTTCTTAATTTAAATGTTCATACTGTTAGACAGTCATCCTCCAGGTGAAAATTTACATAGTGTTATGATCAAACTTAAAAAGATGGTTAAAATGATCAAAATAAACATCAAGTTTGTCCCTCATGTAGCCTAATCTGAGCCACTGAGCAATGGTTAACTTTAGCTCTTTACTTCCATCCTGTTAGGTTCCGTCCTGTTTTGTAATCAATTAAAGTTATAAAAGTCTATAAATCTAATCAATACATTTACCTGAATTAATTTCTCTTCTGTGTGACTGAGCCGTTGAAATACACAGTACATCTCCTTCAACAAGCGCAACGGTTGATTTTTGAAATCCATTTGGCGCCACCTAGAGTTCGCGCGCTCACGTCCAGGAACTGTCTGTTCAACAGATCGCATTTCCACCCGAGCACAATTGGCGGTAGCACGGACGAAACATGGCGAACCACCTTCGTTTCATCGCTCGGACTGTCATGGTCCAGAACGGCAATGTCGATGCGGCATATGGCGCTCTGAGCAGGTACTTAACTAATCTAGAGCTATCATCTAACGTCAAGAAATGTCTTTGTAAAATCTTTTAGTTAAGCTCTAATAACTGATGTGACCATATCACATCACCACACGACATGTCATAGTATATAGAGATATAGACCTACCTCTATCAGTTCTCAGTAGGTCATTTAGTCGATGCATCATGCACTGCCTAACCTTAAAGACCCCTTAATCAAGATTTTGAGCAAACCCATGGATGATCCCGCATTATATAAAAATAGATTTAGTAGGGTTTCCTGTTAACACATAATAACTTGATTAAAGAACCTTTGTATATTATATAATGATTAACAAGTCAGCAGTTAGAGGGTTAATTGTAAATTAGTTGGCCACGCCCTCTCTTCTACGTCCTTGCGTAATGTTTTTATTGACAAATGTTGCCTGCGGTGTTATTTTAGTATTATTTACTATTATAGTTTGTATTAACTATATTTTGAATTAGCTTTTTATTTTATTTGAATATTCTCAGTTTATATTTTAATTTAATTTTCAGTAATTTTATGTGCTTTTTCTTTCTTCTTCTTTTATATATATATTATTTAGGTTTCATTTATTTTTATTTCAGGTTTAGTTTAAGTTCATCTTTAGTTTTTATTTATTTCCAGCTAGTAATATTAGCACTTCAACTTAAACTTATTTCAGTTATGCCAAAGTAAGAAACAAGGTAAGGCAATTTTAGATTAGTGTATGTTTTTTCATTGAATATTTATATATATATATTTTTTTCTGCTCTATTTTGGTTAACAAAAATGTTTTTAATAGTTTCAGTTAACGATAATAACCCTTGTTGCCTGACCTTGTATATAGCTAGAAAAAAATCACTCTGAATAATGTCTTTAATAATTTCAGATTCAGTTTTAGTGTGCTTTATTGGCATGACAAACTGCATTAGTGTTTGCAGTGTAGCATGAGCTCTGATCACAAACTATGCGATGTCAAATAAGTAAAAATAAACAAGTAATATTAAAATATCTGTAATGCACATATGAAGTGAAACAAAATGATATAATGTAACAGTCCTAGGTAAGTGGAAAAAGGTAGTGTCAATGAAAAATTGTAAGGGAGATGCGTCATTGCAGAAGTTTCTTTAGAGGGTGCAGTTGAGTTGAAAATATGATTATACCCTGATTATAAAACTCTTACCTTGGATTGTTGTATAATCTTACTTTCGCAACACTTAAGCTTATTGGATTTGGTTTGAAACATTGCTTTGTTTTCAGCCATATAACCATATAATTCATTAGGATATTTCATATTTACAAATATTACAGTTCTCTCTTTTTCTCTGCAGAGTGCTGTCCTCAGACGGAATAATTGAATCTGTGAAACGCAGAAGATACTATGAGAAACCCTGTCGTATGCGACAGAGAAAGAGCTACGACAACTGTAAGAGAATCTACAACACTGAGATGGCCCGAAAGATATCTTTCGTTGCAAGGACACAAAGACAAGATCCATGGCTTGGATGTTAAAATTACATAAACTAACTGTTCACGTTGAGCAACAGATGAGTCATGTACTGTGATCTGCCCCAGAAGCACCTTTGGTGTTTTGCAAAGATCTACGGGAACATTTTAACACTTAGATCATCAAAAGGTCATTGCAGGACTGTGTTCTGTCATCACCCTATTTCCATTTTGGATGTTGTGATATTGTAGGCTATAAACCATTGAATGCTGTTAATAATAAAAGTATGTTAAATCATAAGAACTTGTCATTTTGATTCAACAACATTAACGATAAATGCATTGTAAATAAATATGAATCTGTGTTTTGTTGAATGTAAAAAGTTTATTTTCAGTGCTAGCAGTTAAAATTTGCACATTGCGCAACGCTTGAAGTTTAAAGTAGCAAACCAGTTCAAACAAAGCTAAACGTTTTCAAAAGCAGGCGTAAAGTGGAACCGGCATAGTCACACATTAATGTTATCTTTTCTCCATGTTAACATTTTGAAATGGTAAAGACTTATCAGTGATTCATTGAAGTCTACACACTTTTTTTATCCATGTAATTGGTCTACATTTTTAAACGATTGGTTAAATATTGGGGCAGTGTTGCTAAACTCTATTGTCTGGTAAAGTCGAATAACCAGAGGCTTTAATAAAAAAAAACTAAACCAGTCTTTGTCAAAAATGTACTATGTGACTTAAATGACAAGCCCTTGAGCAAACAACAGTGGAATGTATGGCTCTAGATGAATGCAGACCTGCTTTGACTGGAAGTCATTTCAAATATGAATAGTTAAAACATCACAGTGTGTCTAACCTGGTGGCTTTAGTGCAGTCTTTACAAGATACAGAATCTTCCACCAGGGAAAATAGGTAATATCTGTAATGGATAATCCAGGACTAGCTGTGCATCAAATGATTTTAATACAAAGAACCACCTGACGTGAAATGTTGCTGAGAAATATAATGTAGCGATTCAAAAACGAAGGTATTTTGTTAATAAACGTTGCGGGGCAGTGTTGATACGTTTCTGTGCTCCTGAATGTTTCTGTGCATGTGTAGTGCAATCTCTGATCTTTTTGTCTGAGTAATGTGTGTGTGCTTCAATGAAAACAGTGCATTAATATAGAATGATGCTTAAACTGACTGGAACTGAAACCTGTGCATCAAGCAGTTTTAAAGGGGACCTATTATGCCCCTTTTCACATGATGTAATATAAGTCTCTGGTGATGTGTCTGAAGTTTCAGCTCAAAATACCCCACAGATCATTTATCATTTATTTGGATGTGAGCAAAAACACGCCCTTGTTGTGTGTGTCCCTTTAAATGTAAATGAGCTGCTGCTCCCAGCCCACTTTCCAGAAGAGGGTGGAGCTTTAACAGCTTGCGCTTCTGTTGCGCTACAACAACAAAGCTGAAGAATCTCACACAGCCAAAATGACGATTGTCAGTAACAGTGTTCAGCCTTACATTGTTCAATGAGTCGGACACTGATGGAGAGACTCAGGAAGAAGTTACAAATTTTACAATGCATATGGAGTTTCTTAATGGTTGGTAGATAAATTTATGTAGTTGCTGTTGAGTAGATTCAACTCATCGGCTAGCATGTGCTGTCATGCAAATCCAGTGTTGAATTGACCCTCATTTGTGAAGCAACTCAACATGGCCTCACCCCCTTTGTTGCGTATTCCCCAGGGGCAGGGTTTATGTAAATTTTAGGGTTTGTGATGTCACCAACCCGGGAAGAAGCTGTGCGCACGATTTATAAATCGAGGCAACGAATTAGTAAATCGTGTGCACGATTTAGCCTACTATTTCTTTCCTGCATGTCATATGCGGGGCTCCGTGAAAGCTCGTTGTAGTCCTTAAAGGTGCTACAGAGGATCTTTTCGTCGACTGAGAAACCAAAGACTGTTAGTGAGTTTTTGAAATGAGCGCATGAGTAAGAACAGCCCCCCTCCTTCACAGCTCATTTCGAGGGAACGCCTCCCAAAACTCGTGCACGAGTATTGGAACATGAGTGTTTGTTTACCACCGGCATTCGCTCTGTCGTGTTAGTGGATTCATTATGTCGGACTCACCGTAGGTAACCCATAATCTGCAGTTGTTACTCCTGTCTCCTGACAAAAACACTGCATGCGGCGCCTGTGGAGTGTGGAAAGTTACTGGAGCGCACAGCCGTGCACGTCTCTCACAAGGAACGTCATGGCAGTGATTGACAAGCCAGAGGGCCAATCGTTTACGTGATGATCGCGTAAACGATTGGCAGATGTTTTTAAGGCCCTACCTCGTGCACAGATGATGTATATTAATATTATTCCTTTCAGTGCACCTAATAAATAGTCTTTTATCAGTTAGTAAAGTAATATTGCAAAAATGTATAAAACAAAACATCCTCTTTAGCACCTTTAAAAAGCAATTTATGTAAAAGAAAATATCTCCCTTTGCACTGATTTTTGAGCGTCATAACTTTTCAGATGTTGTTTATGCTCAAACAGTAACAGTACACATTAACTAAAGTTAAAAAAGTGAAATCATAATCAAGGACCCCTTTAATGGACAGCCAATCAGAATTGAGTATTCAGACATATTCAGCCCATGGTACATTTTTAAAAATTTTATTGCAGCAGAAATATTGTTAAATAACATTAAAAGTTAAAATTTCACCTTTTTGACAATTGCTTTAACTAGTGGCTTGGTAAATACCACAGCAATATTGTGGTATTCGATAACCTTATCATTTAAGGTTAAGTTAATTGGTAAACTGCATATTCACGTGCAATGTTTCATCTATCACTTTTAAAATACTTTTATTACCAGAAGAAACGAATCATTAATAAAAGAATACAAAATTATATAATTATTTTTGTTTATTTTAAAGCAACCCTTGATTTGTGTCATAAATAATTCTTTAGTCCGAAATTTTGGTATGCTTCAGTGGCCAGACTGAGAAAAGCTGAACTGCACAGCTGAACTGGAAGGAACTTATAGTAAGTGCTTACACTGAGCTCAAGGTCTCTGTTTGATATATGTCACATGGGGGATGGGTCTCTCTCTAGAGGGTCATTAGGTTCAGTGTATAGCTGTGGATGGGGCCTCAGAACTAGTTGAAGTGTTGTGCTTTCCATGAAGTAATGTTTGCATTTAAGTCTAACTAGCAAAAAACCAAAACCAAAATGCCACTCCTGTTGCGTCTTTTTTTTTTTTTTTTTTTTTTTTTTTTGGACTAAACAATGTCATTCACAATAGCTATTTTTCACTACAGAGTTATTTATGTACAATTGACGTTTGAATGATTTCCTGTTTTTAAACATAATTATTGTATCCAAAGCTCTGTTTTCTTGATTGGTATATAGCGCATGTTGAGCGATGCCCTGAAAAAGGTCCCAAGCTGTATAGTCATGTGACATTCTGCCACAGGGTTCACTGTATTCTTTCTATGTATGTAAACCAGGGGGGATGGGCTGCTGGGTAGTGCCTCTCTCTCATGCAAAAACACTAGTGAGTGAAAAACAAGGATGAATTTAACTTATGCAGTAAAGAGGATATACAAATTTTGTAACTCTATGATGTTATTTGGCTCTTTCTGACAAAGAAGTAACATGCTTTTCATGAACCTATATATATATATATATATTAATGCCATCAAACGATTCATCATGATTAATCACATCCAAAATAAAGGTTTGTGTTCATGTGTGTATATATGTGTATATGCTGTTTATATTTATTTTGTATGTATAAATACACACACATACATGTATTTATACATTTATACATTTATTTAAGAAATATTTACATGTATACATGTATATTTATATATTTATATTTATATATAAATATAAATATTTTATATATAAATATATTTTTATTAAATATATACATGCACATGTGTATTTATATATACATAATAAATACACCCAGTATATACATATATATTATGTAAACACAAACTTTTATTTTGAATGAGATTAATCACAATTAATAGTTTGACAGCACTATATATATATATATATATATATATACATTATTTATACATAATTCTATTTACATATATGTTTTTATGAAAATCTTTCATTTTTCACTATTAGGACTAACTATTATGTAAGTTTCAGGTTTATTATAGGTATACCTAAAACTAAAACAATTTAAAAAAAAAGAAAACATTTTTTGCTACTTTAAAAATAAAATAAACATTAACTGAAATAAATAATATATAGTGTAAATAGTATAAGAATAATAGGTATAATACTTAACTGTCACAGCTTTAATTACGTTGTGGAGAGGGAGGGGCTGTCAGGCTCCTATGTTGAATGACAAAATTACCTTGTAAAATTAATGCACTATATTGTTGTGCATGAGTACATAGTGTATATAGTGCATAATTTGAGACACAACATAAAACTAAAATAAAAATGAATAAAAACTATATGTTTAAAAAACACAGCGAAATGACAATTAAAACTGAAATGAAAACAAATATGAAAAAAATAAAATAATTCAAAATATTAATAAAAACTATATATCTCAATGATACTAAAATAATGTTTGACTTAATCAAGTACAAGTGAATTGATCTGCTACAGATGAGTTTGTCTCTCCTGCTGTGAACATGGCAGTAAGGCCCTTAATGTGTCCAGCCTCCCATAGAGTCGTGATTATCAGGTCAATATCCCATTGTCCTTTGTTTTAGCGCCAATGTAGTGTGAGTGAGGGCAAGTTGGTCTTGAGAATGTAGATCATGGTTAACGTGTGACCTATATACTGTGCACTGACTGTTGACCTACAGGTGCACGGGCAACAACAGAGAGGCTGGAGTCGGTGACCTTCAACGGTTTAAAGATTGACCAAGTGTGTTTTGTGAATGTAAGCTTTCAGTGCACTCATGTGTGTGATGTGATGCTGTTCGAGAGACATTTCACCCCAAATAAAACAAAAGTAGCAGACAGAATAAAACTGTCAAATTAAAGGCTCTATTTACAGTAATTCTGTCATTTCAATATAATATAATCTGATTTTGAATGCAGAATTTATCAAAAATATGTAGCAAATTTCTTTATTTCACACATTAGGTCTTAAGTGACCGCTTGAATATTGAATATATTTGAATATTGTTGTTGGCTCATAATTAATCCATCTGCCCTGAAAGACTCATAATTACTCTTGACAGTGTCCTTTTGATCATAATAACCGTGAAACAAGCCAAAGCCCAGAATACAGAGCGATGTAATGTATCATTGTGGATAATATTGCCTGGTAATTTCGCTGACCACAGGGAGCAGATTCATAAGCTCATTTGTTTTGAGTGAAACTGAGCCAATAGCACTTGTTGTCCTGAGGTGACCTTCTCTCTCTTTTTTTTTTTTTTTGGTAATATCTAACAATCATAGTTCTGCTATCGGCTAGAAAAGAAAAGTTCACCACCACAAACGATAGTGATAATGATCCACATTTGAAAGTCTAAAATGTTAAAAAGTCGAAATGTAGTTGCGTGGATTATGCAATGACTAATTCTATGCAATCTAGTTCTTGCCAAATGCATTTTCATGTGACACCAGTGTTATTTTAGTATTAATGAGATACAATTATAGTTTTTGAATTAGTTTACACTGTAAAAAAAATCCCGTTGTTTCTACGGAAAAATACCGGCAGCTGTGGTTACCAGAACAATACTGTAAAAATGACATCAAACCGTAACATACTTACGGAGTTACATGTGAATTTTACATTTAAAATCTGTTAAATTTACGGTAAAATAACGTATTTCATTAACTGATATAATGTTAATTTACTAACCTAATGAAGTACTAATATCTGTTTTGTACCTTTATAATACACTGACAGTCACCAAACACAGTGGTGATGAGAGTCACATGATGAATCAAAGTTCATCACAAGCAGCTTTTCCACAAGCTGAGAAGCACAATACTAATATATAGAAGGTGCACACAGTGTCATTCACACACACACTAAACACCATCATGGTAACATGCATGAAATTTTAAAAATGCAATAAACATTAATTTAACAACATTAGATGTAACATAAAACCCTAATGTACATAACTGATTAGAAAAAAATGAGAAAAACTAAGAAGAAACAGAGTTATTTCAACAAAAATATATCAAATGTGAAGTATCACGCAGGGAATTGTGGGAATGTCAATATACGGTTTTTCACTGTAAATTTTACAATGAATTGTTATTTTTCACTTCCAAAAACTGTGAATTTAACGGTATTTTACCGTAAAATTACATTAAATGTACCATTAGATCTATTACAGTTATTCACCGTATATAGTACGGAAACTTTCTGTAAACCAATCAACAGTTTTTCACCGCAGCATTTTTACAGTCTTTTACTGTTAAAATCACGGCCATTTTTTACAGTGTAACTTTAAAATTTTCCATTTTTATGTTAATTTTTTTTTTAAATATGCCTGTTATATATATATATATATATATATATATATATATATATATATATATATATATATATATATATATATATATATAAAAACTAAAATAAAAATATTTAAATATATAAAATGTTATATATATATATATATATACATACGTAAAGAAAAATACATAAATAACAAATAAAAGAAATAACTAAAACTGAAAATTATATATATATATATAATACATAAATAAATAAAAATACATAAATAACAAATAAAATAAATAACTAAAACTGAAATTATATATATAATACATACATAAATAAACATGCATAAATAACAAATAAAAATAAAATAAATAACTAAAACTGAAATTATATATATATATATATATATATATACATACATAAATAAAAATACATAAATAACAAATAAAATAAATAACTAAAACTGAAATTATATATATATAATACATACATAAATAAAAATACATAAATAACAAATAAAATAAATAACTAAAACTAAAATTATATATATATAATACATACATAAATAAAAATACATAAATAACAAATAAAAATAAAATAAATAACTAAAACTGAAATTATATATATATATATATAATACATACATAAATAAAAATACATAAATAACAAATAAAATAAATAACTAAAACTGAAATTATATATATATAATACATACATAAATAAAAATACATAAATAACAAATAAAATAAATAACTAAAACTAAAATTATATATATATATAATACATACATAAATAAAAATACATAAATAACAAATAAAAATAAAATAAATAACTAAAACTGAAATTATATATATATAATACATACATAAATAAAAATACATAAATAACAAATAAAATAAATAACTAAAACTGAAATTATATATATATATATATAATACATACATAAATATAAATACATAAATAACAAATAAAATAAATAACTAAAACTGAAATTATATATATATATATAATACATACATAAACAAAAATACATAAATAACAAATAAAAATAAAATAAATAACTAAAACTGAAATTATATATATATATAATACATACATAAATAAAAATACATAAATAACAAATAAAATAAATAACTAAAACTGAAATTATATATATATATATAATACATACATAAATAAAAATACATAAATAACAAATAAAATAAATAACTAAAACTGAAATTATATATATATAATACATACATAAATAAAAATACATAAATAACAAATAAAAATAAAATAAATAACTAAAACTGAAATTATATATATATATATATATATATATATATATATATATATATACATATATATATATATATATACGCACACACACACACACACACACACACACACACACACACACACACATATATATATATATATATATATATATATATATATATATATATATATATATATATATATATATAATAAGAAATTATATATAATAAGCTTGGAAAAGCTTTTTATTTTTTAAGTTTTTTAATATTTTTTATATATTTTTTTTTTTCATTTCAATAACATCTATTTTGGTTCAAGTTAGAAAAATATATTCTAAATATCAATTCTCCTAAAGATTTTTCAACAAAGCACTAATTTTGAATATATAATGTATAATGTTGTAAATCTGTAATAAACAGCTAAATAATGTAATTAAGAGTAACATGTTGCTGTGGGTACTTCTAAAACAATTTGAGGATCATCTAAAATAAAGCCACGAGAGTACATTTATTATGTTCCTCACAAACTGTCACGGGTACAAACTCTTGCTAATGTGGAACAATGAGCACCATCTCTATAACGTGATTCAATCCGTAGTATCTGCCTTACCACTCGAATGACACGTGCGAAGAGGAGGGCGTGCAAACACATGAGGCCGACCAATCACGACTCGGATGCTTAGGGATTGGCTCCACTTTCTGTGCAATCAGCGACTCGCCTTTGATCTGTCAGCCAATGGGAGCGCAGCCTGCTTTGGCTTTTGTCCAGCACGTGTAGCGATTCACATGTTGTCCCTCGCTGTAAACTGACGTGACGTCACGTGAGTGGAGAAAGGAAGAGGATAGAAGTCCAAAAATTCTCTCAGGACAATAGTGCGAACGACGAGGACGGCGACACACAATCTTATTGAGCAATAAAGTGTTTGAAACTAGTTTTTGGCGTACGAACAACACGTTAGTTCTCGTCAGTGGCGCTAGGTTGTTGTGGTACCGACCCAGAAACGACACAGTATTAAGGTAAGGGAATATTTTCAATTTATATATATGCAAAAAAAAAAAAAAGATAAAAAATAATATTCCAGAAATGCTCCATGTGTTTGCAGTCTCAGTTTTTGCCATGCTGAGCTGAATTATGCCTTTGTTTTGACGGTCCATCATCTTACGATGTCATAATTGCAATTAAAATTCATTTTAAAAATAGGAAATTACGTTTTCATTACAACCTGACACTAGTAAACATGTGGAGTTTTTCCAATATCTTTTTATGCTTTTCAGTTGTTGTTTTCCCACATGTGGTCCAATTGTTTTATTATTGCTTTTTAATTATTATTATGTTTATGTGAAGAATATTTATTACTGTTTATTGGCTTAAAAGCTGACATAAAATGTATGTTTTGTTATGCGTCACACCCCACATATAGTCCAAGAGCATAGTCGACAGAATAAATAATAGTGTAATGTTTAATATTTACATTTATAAATTTAGCAAAAGCATTTATGCAAAACGACTATATGTGTGTCTGTCTTCTATAACGATCCTTTTTAAACCACCAAACAGTCAGTCCATCTGGTGAAAGTTAATTTGTCTTAATGGCACCGCCTAGCTGTTTATTTTTTATGAGCCACATGCCCTCGAGAGTGTTTTCTTCAACTCAGTCGATCCTGAAATCCTACACGGTATTTATGGCTGTCCATCTAAACAACAGGATAGGGAATAGGCATTATAGACATGAACATATTATATTCATGTGCTTTTCAAAACTCATATGGGTATTTATTTTATTTTTTTATTTTTTTGGAGATACAGACCATATGTGGTATTGTGGCCTTTCACCTAGTGGAAGAACATGGTGTGCTGTTATTCATGGATAGTTTGATTTTTAAACAGAGTAATTATGATATCTATCTGTGATCTTTCTTTCTGTTTTGGACTGTACCCTGTGTTCCTGCATTTGTTTTTTTTTATCCACACATTCTGTTCCCAGTTGTTTGTTTGGTGCTTGCACCTCTCTTGTTTCTTGACTTAAAGAAAAGGGAAGTTTCTATAATATTTTTGTCTGTCAGGAGACCTCAACAATAAGGATTCTTTTCTTAAAGTCCAGTCGAGCCAGTAGTTTAGCTTATCCTGCCAACATATACATGCATGTATATGATATGTACTACAGACACACCCCCCCCCCCCCCCCCCCACACACACACACACACACACACACATGCTCTCTCTCTACATTTCAGAAGATTAGGGCTAGTATGAAAATAAATTAATCACTGTATTTAGCAAGGAAATATGCGTTAAATTGTTCAAAAGTGACAGTAGATATTAACAATGTTTATTGAAATATTTCTATTTCAAATAAATGCTGTTCTTTTCATTTTTCAGTTCATCAAAGAATTTTGAAAATTATATCAGGATAAAATAGTTGTAAAAGGATGTAAAATGTTTCCACAAAAATATGACGCAACTGTTTTCAACATTGATATGAAATGTTTCTTAAGCAGCAAGTCAGCATATTAGAATGATTTCTGAAGGATCATGTGACACTGAAGACTGAAGTAATGCTGAAAATTCAGCTTTGCATCATAGGAATAAATTAAATAAAAATAAGAAACGTTTTTAATTGTAATAATATTTTACAATATTACTATTTTACTGTATTTTTGATCAAATAAATGCAGCACGGTGAGCAAAAAATATAAAAACTCCAAACTTTTGAATGGTAATCAGTCATTTTTAAACTATTGTAGTTGATGCTTCCAAGTCATTCTCGCAGTTTTAACACAGTTTTAACCAGAGTGTCCAAGATATGCCAGTGACATTTCCATCAACTGGTCTCTTCCCCTATTGTTGTGCTTTTTGTTTACATTCTTTCAGCTGTATTTCACGTTCTTCATACTTTTCTGCTGCCATGTTCCCTTTAGAGAAAGCACTTGCTCTTCAGCTTCAAACAGTCTGTTTTCTCACATTTCAGTGATGCTGTCATCAGGGAGTCCTTCCAAATGGCAAGTGCAAGATTCCCTCTCCTCGACTCCCAGTTCTCTCCTGTACAGTGAGAGTGACCAGACGGAGGACGAATCGGAGGTGTTCTCCTCTGAGAGTAAAGCCGCAGGAGTTGGGCCTGATCTAAAGCCATGCTCCTTGGCCAATGGGAGCTCTCAAAATTCTATATCGACTCTCACCTTTGTGAACCAGAGGAGTGGTAGAGTTGAAAATGGTCAACCTGGACGTTCCTCAGCATCTCCAGCTTACAACGGTCAGAACTCCGTGCCATATGAAAGGATTCCCACAGAAGGAGACCTAAGATTTGCACGCAAAGTAAGTCTGAAAATCTCTGTGATGTTTTTATGCATTCTGCTTCTCTTGTATTTTGCATAAGTGTCAGCCTATTCAAATATATTTTATGTTTTAAAGGGGACCAATCATGCCCTTTTTCAAAGTCTTGATTTTTTTGGGGTCTATTACAATAGGTTTTCATGCTTGAATGTAAAAAAAAAAAAAAAACATAACTCAACCAAGCTTTGCCCCCCTTTTTTTTGCATATGCCTTGGGCAAGAATTATTTAAATGAGAAATATTATCATGTGTATGTGCGTGGAAGAATCGAGGCATTTCATGGAGTTCAGAAACAGCGCTACTGATACTGATAACTTCCTTTTGGAGTGGCTTTGTAACTTTGCAGACCTTTTTCATGCGTAAATGACAACATTACACACTAAAGAAAGTTGAAAATGTAAAACGCATAATAGGTCCCCTTTAAAACAAGCTTAAATGGGTCATGTACTATTTTATCGATTATTTTTAATTAATTTTTCTCCCTGAGATCCACTTATTTTAGTCAAGTAGTTTTTTTATGACCACAAATCTTTTGCTGCTGTACCTTTAAGCGCCCCTTTTAAAAGTGAAATGCACACCATTACTAAGCACATTCTCTCACACATCAGCTTGTGAGCTGCTGTCTTGTTACCAAACTATATTTGACAACTGGGGCTTCGTTCAAAATAAAAGCCTCTTTGCGAAGTCCTTGCATCCCATTGTGACAGATGCATGAACCAATATGTGGTGAAATGTTAAGAACAAACAATTAAGATCTGATTGAAACGATCAAGAATAAATAAATGGCAGCTGCTCAAATTACCATCTGATCAAATAGTAGGTATCATTGACGTACAATTGTGGGTGTTATGATGCATTGATCTGTGTGCAACTTTTTAATAACACAAAGCTTTGGAAATTTAGAATGAGTCATTTTGAGATGACACCCACTGTATCCGTTAGTGTTCTTCTTCTTCCGCTCTTGAAGTCTATGGCAGCACATAGACCCGTATGGTAAAAAGTGCACGCTAACACTGCACTTTTTGCACTACTCAGGTCTTGGAGTCTCTACTAATGAGCTGATGACCTGAATCAGGTGTGTTTAAGGATTTAAGGAGACATGCAAAATGTGCAGTGTTGGGGTGCCTCCAGGACCAGGATTGGGAACCACTGAGTTAGAGGACAAACATTAACCACCAACTTCCCAAAGTTGCACTTTCCTTTATGCTAATATCTTTTGAACTGTAAGGGCTAGATACAAAACCCTTTTTTTCCCCCTCTGATTCCTTGGGTTAAGATTATTCGATTGTACCCTCTGACATAATTTTCCATCACGAAACATTTTCTGCCATTTTGAATTTCTTTAAAAGCCTATTTTTTTCAAACTCCGCCTAGACCGTTGGTCTGATTTTTACCAAAATTGGTTCAGATCATCTTCAGACCATGGCGGCAAAAAGTTATCAAAAGCTTTTCGATAGACCAAACCGTTCTCAAATAAGTCAGCAACGAATTTGTTGGCATGATGCCAAGCTGCGTCTGGGGCTGTAACTGCAACACTTTGGCATATTGACACCAAACTTTGTATGTGTCATTGTCACCTCACACCATAATAATTTGATAACAGCACCACCTATTGGTCGAAAGTGATAGACCATTAAATTGTTGTACTAGTAATTGTTTTCCATTTTGCATAAAATCATCTTAATATCTTTAATTGCTCATTGTTGCAGTTGGTCTGATGCTCCCAGCCATGCTGGCATGACTCATCATGCCTTCTTTGAGCTTGGCCCCTTAATTGCTGCTTGCTGCTATATAAGATTTTGAGTTCTAACTGTTACAGTGTGTTTTCATAGATCATTAAACTCTGATTTCAAACGATCAAGGAAAGTTTGATCCCTCATTAAATGACTGCTTTGAAATTGCTCAAGCCTCCTAAACAGTTTTGCAGTTTCTAAATCTGTCATGCCTCTGCGTTTATAAATGTTTCTACTTTCTATGATGATTTTATTGGTAAATACAATTTACAATCTTAATATAATTTATTTTACAGTGTTCAGAGCTGCATGGGTACATCAGGCCCCTGTTGGAGCTGTTGAATGGGTTGAAAAACGGTCGATATGATAAAGGTAATGCATGAAGAAAAATCTATATACTACCTTTCAAAAGTGAGGACACTAAGATTTTTTTAAAAAAAGTACTTTTATTAATACTTTTATTCACTAAGTTTGTGTTGAATTGATACAGAGTGACAGTAAAGACATTGATAATGTTACAAAGGATTTCTAATTCAAATAAATGCTGTTCTTTTAAATTTTATATTCATTAAAGAATCCTAAAAAAATGTAAGAAGGTTTCCACCAAAATATTAAGCAGCGCAGCTAATGATGCTGAAAATTCAGCTTTACCTTCAGAGGAATAAATGACATTTTATAATATATTAAAATATAAAATATTATTACTGTCTATTACAGTTTTTACTGTAACTTTGATTTCAAATAAATACAGTCTTGGTGAGCCTTGGAGACTTCTTTCAAAAACTTTAAAAAGTCTTTCCAGCTCCAAACATTTGAATGGTAGTGTATATCCACACCTTTATATATAATTTTGTATCTATTTTATTTATTAATTTGTTTCTTTTTGGCAGGTTTGAGCACATTTCAGCAGAGTGTTGCCATGGATAGACTGCGAAGGATTGTGGGTGTTCTACAAAAACCTGACCTTGGGTATTTTATTTTATTCTGTTTTATTCTAACTTGATGAATTTCTCTGCATCAGATTGAATATATATATAATGCCTTTTAATAAATCATATTTCTTGCTATACCTCCGTAGGGAGAAGTATATGGGCACTCTTCTGCAGCTGGAGATGATGTTAAAGGCTTGGTTCCCTCAGGTGAGGCCTCAGCATTGCGATGGCATCCCTTCATTCCACAATCTTATCGCTAGTCTGCCTTCACGCTGGAATCAGGACCAGTTACATATTCCTGTGAAGGTAAGTGGATCGAAGTGCTTTGAAACAAACAAAATGTATGAGACGAGCATCAAGTTTTTTCTGTCCACATTTTTTTTCCACTTAAATGGTTAGTTCTAGTGTTAATTTCGTCACCTATTTTTAATTTAATCTTAGTCTTAGTCTTGTGCCAAATGTCCTTGTTAGTTTTAGTCATATTTAGTCATTCACATATCTTTTTTTGTTAGTCAAGTTTTAGTCGACTAAACGTCTCGTCATTTTAGTCTAGTTTTAGTCAAAAGAAAACTCAAGGTATCTTAGTCAAGTTTTAGTCGACTAAAAGTCTTTTAATTTTAGTCTAGTTTTGGTCAAAATTGTAGTCTTTTTTAAAAAATAACACATTATTACTGAGATTATTACTGATAAACATTTCAGTAAAAAAGTGTTTCACATATCTCAAACATTGGTTAAATGTCATAATTACCTGACAAAATACACTTGTTGAAAGATTTTTGTTGAATGCAAATGTTAAACGTGTCTGGTTTTAAATTTCTGATTTAGGAGACACATTCACAAATGATTAACCTGTTCTGAAGAGTATTTTATTTTAACCAACACAATTCAAAAGCTAGCATGTCGTCGTCGCTCGTCACTCGTGTTCGCATTGGGTGTTGTCGTGTGTTCAGCAGTTTCGTGTTGCAGCCACAGGCGTATGAGACCTGTAAAGCCTCGTTTACACTGCACGCGTGTGCGGCTCGTTACGGCTGTGACGCGGCTACCGGAGCTGATACACGGCCACTCTAGTCAATGCTTGTGTTTACACCAGCCGCGCCGCGGTGCGTTTGAGAAGCGTCCCAGAAGCGGCTCGACGCGCCGCTTCGCTAAAGATAGGCGCCTCGCCTCCAAGACGCGCAGCTCAAATACAAAACAAAGTCAAAATAATCACCCTGTGTAAACTCCCGCTCATATTTTACATCACTAGAAACTGACGACAAGAGATTCGAAGTTGAAAAACTTGAAATTTCTTTGTTTGAGTTGACATCGCGCAGAGGACGGAACAACACCTTGCCGGAGCCGTAACGAGCCGCACACGCATGCAGTGTAAACAAGGCTTCAACGAGGCTTAACTTGAGCAACAGCGCGAAGCCGCGAACTCGTTCTGAATATTTTAAAGTCGTAACAGCTGATGAAAAAGCAGAGACGATTGTAGACGAAAATGAAGAGAGATTTTATCGTAGTTTTTATTTTATACAAAACATTTTTGTCTCGTCTTTTTTCGTCAACAATAATGCATGTTAATTTAGTCTTAGTCAGCGTTTTTGGACAGTGGTGCAGTCTTGTCATCGTCTCGTCTTAGTTATGAAAAAAAAGGTTGTTGACGAACATATTTCGTCTCGTCTCGTCTGACGAAATTAACACTAGTTAGTTCACCCAAAAATTAAAATTGTCATCAAAATTGACATCACCCTCATGTCATTCCAAACCTGTAAGACTTTGGTTCATCTTTGGAATACAAATGAAGATATTTTGATGAAATCCTGAGAGATTTTTGTCCCTCCATTGACAGTCCATGCAACTACCACTTTGACGCTTCAAGAAGTTTTTTAAAGAGATTGTAAAACTAATCCATATGAATTGAGTGGTTTAGTCCAAATTTTCTGAAGAGACACAATCGCTTTATACACTGAACAGATTTAATTCAGGCTTATATTCACATATCAACATTCATCAACTCGCACATCATTTATGGTAAACAGAAGCTCAAGCATGTTCGCTTTACGTGCAAGAACCAATGAGGTTTATTCTCGCGCATCAAGCAAGTACGGTTGCGCTTCTGTTTATGTTTGCTGATCAGTGTTTATTGTTCATATAAAGCATTCATACAAAGTGATCATGTCATCAGGGTATATATCAGGGCCTTCTTGAATGGTTTCCTGCCTCTTTCATTAACATCAAAACCCTTTTTCTTTCAGAAACGCAGATTAAGTTGGTCAGACTCCGACTCGCAAGGTTCCTCCAGCAGTAAACGCGTTCTACAGGACGATCGAGGCCTGAGCCCCAGCGATACTAGCTCATGGCTCAGCAGCTCTGAAACCACATCTAGCGAACTTGAAGAAGACAGTGCAATCTATACAAATCAAAATAAAATGACATCTGAACCCAAACACATCAAAAACAGCCATCTTCTAGTTCAGCAAAAGACAAACTCCTTAAACAAACTCCCTGCGACTGCTACAGGAAGACTGCCTCCGCTTGTAATACCACCATTAGCCACAGATGGCAGCAGCTTGGGCATGCAGGATTGTTTGGTGTCCTCCACAACTCCTACTTCTGACCCACCAGCAGACTTCATGATAAGTGGGAAAGATGTGGGTGAATCTGTAAAAGGAGAGGTGCCAGAAAAACAAGTTAATAGTAAACATCATTGCACAGAGATGTTAAACACATAACATTTGAAGTTTCTCGTGTTTAAAGGAATGGTTGAATTAGCCATTTTTCCAGTCTGTTGATATTGGGAACTCATTGTTTTTCACAAAGTGAAAAGTGTTGTTCAGTTAGTCAGACTTTACATTCTGCCACATATATGTACAACATAGACATTATCATACGTACGATATGGCATAAGACTTTTTTTAAATTATAGATTATACGTTTCTAAAGTCCTAAGAGGTCAGAGATGTGTCTTAAAATACATGCTTGAGCCATATGGTCAACTGGTGAAATATGAACAGCTATCAAACACTCTACTGCACTGCCTTTCATGAAAACACAGGCTTCCAACAATATTTATGAACGTGGCATCAGGAAGCTAATTATTTGCAGAAGAATAGTATGATAAAACGTCCAGAGAATCTACCTTAATGTCCTTTGACTTGAACTGAAAACCACTTTGAGCAGCAGATGGAATAGAAATACATTATGGGAGGATATTTTCTAGGCAGTTTTATTTATTACTTCATTACTTGAACATACTGAATTCTTGTAAGCAGCCTTAAAATGATCTGCACATGTGGACCGTGATCCGTTATCATAGCTCAATGTTTTATATTTATTAAGAGACGGAGAGCGAAACAGCGGATAAGATGCATCGTGAAGTGTTATTCTATGATCTGGAGAGCAAATGGTCATTTATTGAAAATGTTTTTGCCAACCACAGTTTGCACATTTATGTTGTTCTGCTTCCATGTTGTAACTGAAATCTAGGTTTTTGTTTTAGGTTATTGCACACTTGTTTCCTTTTACTCATCTTTTTTTTTTTTTTTCCATTTAGAATTTGTTTTTGTGAGTATCAGCATTGTAATTATTAACCATTCTCTAAAACGTGTGTTCAAGATAATTACGAGTATGTGGAGTGTCCCACACTGTAAAGATCACACTGAGGAAGATAAGACTTTTATTTAGCTATTTGTAGAATATATTCTGAAATTAGAGATGCAGTATTTGGTATTAGCTTCATGGGGAAGTTTATTGACTGAGACGCATGTAGTCACGTCCTTGTGCATCTGTACGAGTATCGTGAAAATAAATGAGTATACTGTTGCCATCATAATGGAGATCGTACTATAAGGGAAAAGTGCGTATGAAGATGTATTGATTAACATTTAATGGCACTTAACTGCTTCATGTGATTGTGAAGGTAGCATTATGAGGAAGATGTTTTTTTTTTTTTTATTATTATTATTCAGAAAAGTCGGCCATTGTAGCACTGTTCTTATTTTCTATTCATTATTCAAACCCATTTTCTTTTGTAAGTCTGTTATTATATCAAAGTTTTTTTGTCAAGGTTGCTGAAATGTTTTTCAACATGTTCTACTTTTTGATATCATTAAATGTTTCAAAGTTTCTTATATTGTTATTTGCAGTCTCTTTGTTTTTAGACCTCAATTATGGCATAGCCAACACAGCAAAAAAATATAATATATAAATGGAAATATATTTTGAATATATACAATATGATTCAAAAGTTTGGGGCCAGTAAGATTTTTTTTTTTTTTTTAATATTTTTGAAAAAAAAAACAAAAAAGAAAAACCTCTTATGTTCACCAAATCTGCATTCTATTAAACTTTTTTTACAGTTAAAAAACTAATATTGTTACATATATATAATTTAAAAAAAAAATCTATTTTAAATTGGCATTATTACTGCAGTCTTCAGTGTCACATATCCTTCAGAAATCATTTTAATATGCTCATTTGATGCTCAAGAAACATTTTTATTAATGTTGAAAACAGTTGTGCTGTACTATTTAGCATACATTTTATAAATATTTTGACCAGGAGAAATATATAGGTTGCCTGAATTAAGTTAATGAAAGAGCTCTTGAAAGCTATTAATATGATTAACATGACTTAGTAGGATAACACGACTAGCAGGTCTACGTTTCTCGATTGTTCTGTCCATGACTGACCCCTGCTGGATGTCTGCTTGTTTTATATTTGCATTATGAAATATTCATGTTTATGTTTCAAAGTATGGTTTCAAAGTGATTTCACAAGGCTAAAGTTTCTATTTCTACACCCTGTGGTGTATAAATACATTATCCTTGTCGTTGTGCTTTTAAACCAAAGACTGTAAACAAGGAGGAAGAGGTTTAAGAAAGAGAAAGAAAGAAAGAAAGAAAGAAAGAAAGAAAGAAAGAAAAGTACATATCAAATGTACGTGTCAAGTATTGTTATTGTAATATATTGTTGATAATGGAGTCCCATGATGTTGTCCATGCAGTATCCACACATGAACCTGTAAGCGGCAGCATCGCGAGTCCGCGACCTGAAGACCTGGAAAATGGCGGCTGGAAGTGCAGGCGCTAGCGGCCACAACAGTGGCTCATCGCCGCGCTTTGAGTCCACTTTGGACCGTCGCTTTCAGACTGTATCCAACACCATGGAATCCATTCAGGGACTATCCGTCTGGTGCATCGAGAACAAGAAATATCACAGCGTGATCGTGCGATACTGGATAAAGTGGCTGCGCAAATGTGAGTATTTAGCACGTTAGCCGGCTAATTTGAGCCTAGCTGTAATACAACACCTGTTTACGGGCTTATATTTGCGTAGCCTGGGGTTCCAAAGTGAATGTGTGTTGTTTTTGTGCGAATAAGTATCACAGAAGTTATTGTGACTGGATATTTTCTCTTCTTCAGCTTACTAGAAAACTGTTGTAGCTTCTTAGCAAACTGCTAATGTCTGATCAGGTCAAGACATAGGTCGTGTTTCAAAATCTGGTGAGGTGCCTTCCTAGACTGCGTTTTGGGGCTTTCCGAGGCATGCCTCTTTCAGGCATCATTATCATCTTTCAGAATATTGGAGTTCTGGTTCAGCGTCATTTTAGGTGTCATAGCAACTTTTTGGCCAGTAAAGGGGTGTTTGGGTTCAGTAGCATTTTGGGGCAGAATTGGGTGTTCGGGTCAGCTTCATTTTGAGTCATAGGTATGTTTCTAATGAGCAATGTATTTTTTTATTTATTTATTTTTTTTTTACATTTTTTTTATAGCTTTAAAGAGGTGTTTGGGGTCAGCAGCATTTTGGGGCAAGATGGGGCATTTGGGGTCAGCTCCATTTTTGGGGTCATAGATGCGTTTTGAATCTGCAACATTTTGGGGCAATAAAGAGGTGTTTGGGTTCAGCAGCATTTTGGGGCAGAATGAGGGTGTTAAGCTTCAGCAGCATTTTATTTCCAAGTCAGCAGCATCTTTGGGTATCAGTAGCACTTCATAGTCAGCACAAGCTGTAAAAAATGGTGTGTAATGACATAAGCTATATCCATAAACCTTTCTTCACAAAAACCGATCCTTGGTGTGTGTGTATATACTCATAATTTTTCAATTTTGTTTTACTTTTTGTTATGTTGCTGCCTTATGTTAACTACTTTAAATTACTTTTTTTCACATCAATCTACATTCTACACCATAATGACAAAGCAAAAAAACAGATATGTGATAACTTTGCAAATTTGTGAAGTGTGAAAAAAATAAAGGTGTTTGAAGACATTTGCAAGTCACTGTATACAGTACAGATGAGGCTGCATTAAAATAATACATATTCATCTGCTACTTTTTGATGTGCGAAGCTCCTCTTTAATAAAGCTGTGCTTCATTTTTTTTTATTTTTTATTGACCACATGAAGCCACCTTGAGCATTTCCTGTGAACTGTTAGCTGTCATTCTGTACTCGCTGTACATTGACACAAAACCACCAATGTTTGACTTCTTAATGTTGTATTTATATTTTAATGCAGTTATCACACTTGCCTAATTTGACAGTGAAGCAGTTTTATTGATTTCATTGAAGACGAAACTAATAGGAATGTTTGAATAAGAAACACATTGTCTGTAATTAGACGCACACGCAATATTTATCCAGCTCTTCAAGGCCCGGTTTCACAGACAGGGCTTAGATTAAGCCAGGAATAAGCCTTAGTTCAATTAGGGCATTTAAGTGTCTTTTTTTAAACGTACCCTAGAAAAAGACATTACTGGTGTGAATCTTCTTCAGACAAAACAATGGCACTGACCCATTTTAAGATTTGTCAGTGCAAGTTGTTTTCAGTTAAAACGGCTCAAACATGAATTTTAGTCTGGGAATAGGCTTAAAGGTGCTAAAGAGGATGTTTTGTTTTATAATTTTTGCAATATTACTTGAAACTGTCTTTACTAACTGATAAAAGACTATTTATTAGGTGCACTGAAAATAATAATATTAATATACATCATCTGTGCACGAGGTAGGGCCTTAAAAACATCAGCCAATCGTTTACGCGATTGGCCCTCTGGCTTGTCAATCACTGCCGTGACGTTCCTTGTAAGAGACGTGCGCGGATTGGCCCTCTGGCTTGTCAATCACTGCCATGACGTTCCTTGTGAGAGACGCGCGGCTGCGCGCTCCAGTAACTTTCCACACTCCACAGACGCCGCACATGCAATGTTTTTGTCAGGAGACAGGAATAACAACTGCAGATTATGAGTTACCTGCGGTGAGTCCGACATAATGAATCCACTAACACGACACAGTGAATGCCGGTGGTAAACACTCATGTTCCAATACTCGTGCACGGGTTTTGGGAGGCGTTCCCTTGAAGTGAGCTGTGAAGGAGGGGGGGTTGTTCTTACGCATGCGCTCATTTCAAAAACTCAGTAACAGTCTTTGGTTTCTCAGTCGACGAAAAGATCCTCTTTTGCACCTTTAAGACTTGTCTGTGAAACCTGGGGCAAATGTTATTTTTAATGTGATGACCAAAAACATTATTTGTTCATCCTTCTGAGACTGTCCCCATTGATTGTCAAGATTGTCAAGATGTAGGGAATCCAACATTTGATATAAAACACTTTTATTTAAAAATAAAAAAGACGTTAATTACCAGAGGAGCATTAGCTCATATTAGCCATTTCCTGTAATTGTTTTTCACTCACTTTCACTTTTGAATAAATATTAAACATTATAAAATCACAAAGTTTAAAAATACATTTTGTCAAGGTGAAGTATGAAGTACTCACAAAATCTCATGAAAAACAATAACTTTTCTTGTGAATGAATTGCACAGAAAGCGAGCTCCACACACTCCCTTTATAATCACTGAAGCTGTCAGTCAGTGCAGCACAAGCTCAATGATTTTGGCACAGATTCAGATTTCAGATTTTATTAAATGGATCTAAATAAAGTGAAAGTGTGAAAACCGATGGGCGAATTGAATTTTGTTGATGAAGAACTGAGGGACTGAGTGTCATTTTTTTTATGTCGTCTTATGTTTGAATAACTAAATTAAAGCGGGGTCTGACTATTTAAGTGACTATATTCTAATTATAAATTAAATATTACATTATTGATGTTGTTAAAGCTGCTTCAGGACATTGAATATACTGACACACCAAGTGACATTTCACTGGAAGTTTTCACCAACAGTTTTTACCATACCAATGTTTTTGTTTACAGAACCTTGAGCATTGTACATTATTTCTGTTGAATTAATTTCACAGCACCATTTCTCGGCCACTTAAAGGATGCTTTAAAAAAAAAAGTTTGTCCTTCGTACTAGAGGTAATGGTCTAACAAAATCCAAATTTTAAACGGCTTTACTCTACCAGGCTTTTTAAATGACACTTTAAATTTACATAGCTACATAAATAACTTATTTTTTTTTTAAAAAGTCCAAAATTTGGATTTTGTTAGACCGTGGTATAAAGTCATTAGCTTTACCATAATATTTAAGTCATTAGCTAACTTTAAGGCTAATGACATTACACTAGACCATAGTATAAAGTCATTAGCTTTAACGCACCCTCTATAGTGGCCAAGAAATGAGCAGGAGCATTTCTAGTGTTTTGTGGCTTGTTTCTGTTGTGTTGTGGCTTGATATTTGTATTTTTAATTTTTGTTGTGTTGTGCACTACTGGGCCACCTTAAAGGATTATTTCACTTTCAAATGAAAATTAGCCCAAGCTTTACTCACCCTCAAGCCATCCTAGGTGTCCTTTATAATGGCTGTAAATGGGGGTCACTAGTATGAAGAAAGTGCTTCCATCCACATCCATCCATTATAAATATGTGCTCCACATGGCTCCGGGGGGTTAATAAAGGCCTTCTGAAGTGAAATGATGCGTTTGTGTAAAAAAATCCATATTTAAACAAGTTATGAAGTAGGGCTGGGCGATATATCGCATGCGATTGTCACGCGCATTTCGTCAGTAAAGCCGGTTCCCTGATTACCGCTAAATCGCCATCACCTGCTTTCAAATGGAGCGCCATTGAATAGACAGAGCCGTAGATCACTGACAAGCTACGCAATATCGCGTTCATTATCGAAGGCGATTCATCTGCGATAATGAACGCGATATTGCGTAGCTTGTCAGTGAACTACGGCTCTGTATATTAAATGCTGCTCCATTTGAAAGAAGGTGATGGTGATTTCGCGGTAATCAGGGAACCGGCTTTACTGACAAAATGCGCGTGACAATCTCATGCGATATATCGCCCAGCCCTATTATGAAGTCAAATATCAAGCTTCTGCCAGACCGCCTTCCGTATTCAACATATGAAGAAAGCGTAAAATTCTTGCAGTTCACAAGGCTTACGCTACGTCCTATGCCTTCCCTATTCAACTTACGGAAGAAGTGTAACTGACGCGATGCCAGTTTATACTTTCTTCGTAACTTGAATACGGAAAGCAGTCTGGCGGAAGCTTGATATTTGACTTCATAACTTGTTTAAATATGGATATTTTTTAAACAAACGCATCGTTTCGCTTCAGAAAGCCTTTTTTAACCCCCCGGAGCCATGTGGAGCACATATTTATGGATGGATGGATGTGGATGGAAGCACTTTCTTCAGCTCATACTAGTGACCCCCATTCACTGCCATTAAAAAGCTTGGATGCGGCAGTATATTTATTAATATTTCTTTGATTTGTGTTCATCAGAAAGAAGGAAGTCATTTACACCTAGGATTGCTTGAGGGTGAGAAAATCTTGGGCTAATTTTTATTTGAAGGTGAACTAATCCTTTAATTAGGAGTGCCACTTTCTTAGTATTCAGATTTTTTTTAAAGGTACACTATGTAAATTTTGGCCCTCTAGCAGTTAGAAAACAAAACTGCATGCATTTTGCAGAAGTTTTGGTTGTGCTTCGGCTCTACGTGACTGTTAGGTAAAGAGGGAAATCTTCAGCGTCAACTCCAGCGTCTATATTTCTAATAACTTATTTTCTATAATTAAATAATGCTTGATTATTTGCACTCTCTTGTAATTTTGTAACCTATCTGAAGACATGGTTAGGATTGTTACTTTTGGTGTTTGCACTATTTTTGCCACTGTTTGTATCAGGAGAATATGAATAAATATAGAATCTGTGTTTACATTTCAGACTTGTAATTGATTTGAATTATTATTGTGTGTAATTATGATTGTGATATTTTTCAGTACAGTTGCACTTTTTAAACATTATCTGCACTTTACAGAAGAAAAGTATATCTGTAACTTTTGTTTATTCTTTAATGTAATTGGTATATTATAGGAGCCTATTTAATGATGGTTACATTTTACTTTAGATCACTGTTTGTGTTTCTGAGGCTCTTAGGACTTGCAGCCAAAAACTGATGAATGGTACTATCATTGTGATGTGATGAGTGGTGTTATACAAGAAATATGTTATATAGTTTTACAATATAGTGGCCACCATATCAGTATCGGCCAATTTATGTTCATTTTTAATGTTATCTACCTAATAAGAAAATTTGTCCTATAATTTAATGCTGATAAATAATGGATTATTTCCTTCAACTGAGACACTTCAGATGCATACTGTTGGCCATTATGGTTTTGAATTGCTTGAAATATTATTGAAATCACTTTGAAAATGAAAATACAGTTAAAGGGTTAATTTACCCCAAAATTAAAATTCTGTCATTAATTACTCACCCTGGTTTCGTTCCAAACCTGTAAGACTTTCGTTCACCTTCGGAACACAAATGAAGATCTTTTTTTGATGAAATCTGAGAGATGTCTGTCCCTCTATAGACTGCCTTTGCAACTTGATCTTTGACATTTCAAAAAGTTAATAAAGAGATCGGAAAACTAATCCATATGAATTGAGCGGTTTAGACCAAATTTTTTGAAGAGTTATAATCGCTTTATATGATGAACTTTTAGGCTCATTTGAGCTTCTGGAAGAGGCTTGTTCTCGTGCGTCATTCAGGTTCAATTGAGCATCTGTTTATTTTGCTGATCAAGGTGTATGCTTGAATAAAAGCCTAAATTAAATCTGTTCATCATAAAAAGCAATCAAGTCTCTTCAGAACTCTTTGAAGCATCAAAGATCAAGCTGCAAAGGCAGCCTATGGAAGGACAGACATCTCTCAGATGGCCTAGATTTCATCAAAAAGATCTTTATTTGTGTTCCGAAGATAAACTAAAGTCTTGCAGGTTTGGAACGACATGAAGGTGAGTAAATAATGACAGAATTTTCATTTTTGGCTGAACTAACCCTTGTAACATGTGCAGTGCAAGTCTGTCATATAGGCTACATAAAAAGTATAATGAAAACACTACTGTAAAAGAATATTGTGAATTCTTTGTACAACCATAACAGTTTTTGTGTGTTGTTATGGGATTGTTTTGTTTGAGTGTTGCTTTTTTTTATGTTAATCAAACAGACTCACTCTTGACTGAATAACTTTTGTACTTTAATAAAGATTTAATCTATATTTAATCTATACAGTGAAGATAATGCAGTTCTATTCTATGTTTGATTGCTTCATTCAATTTCTGTACCTAATCTACATCTAACTACTATTAGATCTACCTGAAAAACCTGAAAAGCACTGTTTATTTAAGTGGCATCTTTTCTATTGTTTATTTATGCTATTACTTCTAGTTTGATTATTTTACCTTATTTTATT